>NC_052500.1:26099186-26328430 GCF_016617805.1 Bactrocera tryoni
GTTTGTATGGCAGCTAAATGCTATAATGGTCCGATATCGGCCGTTCCGACAAATGAACAACTTCTTGAAGAGAAAAATGACGTTTGCAAAATTTCAAATCGGTAACTTAAAAACTGAGGAACTAGTTCCCGTATATAAATACAGACACACGGACGGACGGACAGACGGACATGGCTAAATCGATTCAGCTCAACATACTAATCATTTATATATACAAGAAATATATATACATTATAGGGTCTCCGACGTTTCATTGTGGATGTTACAAACTTCGTGACAAACTTTTTCATTCGTTCAGGGTATCGAGTACTTTTCTTTTAAAAGAATTCACGAAAATCGCCTAATTTTTCGTGGGTTACACTGGTATAGCCCCTTGAATTACTTCAAAAATGTTAAACAATTTTTTTGCGCCTCTGCTTCAGGAGAAACAGCTCATCCGTTGACCCCAATGTGGCCTCAGAAAGGTACGTAGCACAAATTCGTGATTCTGAATCGGATCTAGTACTCATACGCGCTGGTGTACCTCAACACAGCACAACTGATTCATCAGTCGTTAACTCTGACTGAACAATTACGACAACCTCTGCGGGTGCCACTGTACTACTGGCGTCCATAGAAATTCTTCTGCTATCTTTAGAACCGAGACTCATCATATGGAATTTTGGCAATAACTTACTGAAAATTAATACAGGTGGGTGTATACGCTCAGGCGCGGAATATGTTCACAAGATACCTTTACATAGTCAGTTGCTAACAGCAAGCACAAGAGAAAAAATCTGCAGCTTATCTTACAGGCATTCCAGGTTTGACAATTAAGTAATGAGACTGATTTTATTGCCGCGCTTGTGGTAAACCTGTGACCTTGAAATTCCCTTTCTCTTTATCCGGCTTCCCTCCCCTCTCCATTGATATATGTACCATCGCTCTAGTTTGTTTAGTGCGTCTGCTGCGTCAAGTTGAGTAGACGTGTGTTTGTAGTGCTCGTCACGAAAATGGAAAAACGAAATCAAGAGCAACGCGTCGCGATAAAATTTTGCGCCAGATTGGGCGAAACAACTTCGGAAACGTACGCTAAAATTGTAAGAGTGTATGGTGATTGCTCTTAGTCGTGCCCCAAACGCCAAAGCTCACAATGGTTGTCTCCGCGCGCCCCCCGCCCGAAAAAAGCTCGCATGAGCAAGTTAAAGGTGAAAACGATGAGTATTGCCTCTTTCAATAGCCGTGGAATCGTTCACAAAGAATTCGTTCCACCGGGGAAAACTGTGAATTTAGTCTACTATTGCCAAGTACTCGAAAGATTGCGAAAACGAGTCAACAGGGTGCGCCCAGACATCGCTCGTAACTGGATCCCTCATCACGACAACGCGCTGTGCCACACCGGACTCAGCGTGTCCCAGTAATTGGCCTCTAAAGGGATCGCCGTGTTGCAACAGCCGCCTTATTCGCCCGACATGTCACCCTGTGACTTTTTTTGTTTCCCTAAAACAAAATCGGTGGTCAAAGGAACCCATTTTGAGTCGATTACGGACATCCAGGCGGCCGTGACGAGGGTACTCGCGGACATCCCAGTCGAAGCGTTCCAGAAATGTTACGAAGCATGGAAAACGCGCTGGAATCGCTGTATAGCTGCCCAAGGGGACTACTTTGAAGGGGATGGCAGAGTTGTAGAATAATTTTCAAATATACGGTTTTTATGGAATCAGTCTCATTACTTAATTGTCATACCTCGTAAATGCCAAAGAATGTTCTTTCGAATGATAATAAACATTAAATTAAAGGTTTCTGTGTTTTTTCTTTAAAAAGGTAAGGAACCTAGAAATGGGTCACGCTTTATTCTAGCATATGCATTGCATGTATTAAGGTGTACAAATGAAAATCAAATCGAAACTGTTGAATATCGACTTATTTTACCATAGAGGTCGCTCTCTGGGCTCGAAACGGTCGAAACTTTCTTCTAGCTATCATCTGTATATTATACATTACTTTACTCCTACGAGTTATTTAAAATTCGGTTCAAGCCGAAATTTGTATTTCCTTTTCTTTTGTTTTTAATTAGTATCTAAAATAATTAAAATATTTCAACAGATAACACACCCAACTACCAAGGACACATTTTATTTATGAACAAAATTTTTCATCTGTTACTCTCATTTCCACCCACAAAAACCAAAATACATAAGTACTCACCCTAATAAATTTTTGCGGCAAAGCAAAATAATTGTGTTCACAGGAATTTTCGATTGTTTTGTGGTCAGAAACTTATCTCATTATGTTGGAAATTGCATATTCGCATTTGAATCAGTTTTCATTTTCCATTTAGTCTGCGACTTTACCGCTCAAGCCAAGCAATAAATTTTAATATGCATATTAAACGCTTGAAGGGCTAACCAACTTTTCTAATTGGTGCTGCTAATTCGTTTAATGCATGCAAATCGAAAAATTCAAAGCCTCTATCCACTAGAAAACTCTCGGCTCTCGGCTCTCGACTGTCGGTTTTGGCAGTGTTTCTCACTGCATATTTAGTTAAACTAACAAAAAGGTAACTTTTAATGATGAATTTCTGACTTCAAGAGAATATTTTATTTGAGCGATGCTCAACCACTCAACACTGCACCTATACTCACCCATATACACACCTACATTCATGCAGGCATAAAACTTCAATGTACCGCTTTGCTGTGTGTGTGTGTGTGTGTGTGCAGCATGGGAGAAGTTTTTCTTGTGCCGAGCAGTGAAACTTTTAAATATTCATGAGTTGGCAGAGGAATTCCACAACTAGATGTGACTTTAGAAGAGGTTTAGCAGAAGAGTTAAATGAAATTTCCAACAAAACTTCGCAATTGCAAAAATCCTTCAAATACTCATACATACATATACATGTACAGACAGATAACGGCGCTATTAATATGCAACACTATGTATGCACATATTTATCAACAGTCGTGTTTAAGCATTTGATTTACTTTATCATATATGAATATATGAACGATTGTATATATACAGGGTGATTCATTAGATTGCTCGGCACATGCTTTCCAATTCAAATGTCTTTGGTTAAAAAATGCAGAAATAATTTGCGATTTGTCGCAAACTTGTGTCGCAGTAAAGAATTCTAGCACTGCTACTCTCAAAATAACATACCATTAAACCAGATCTCCCTTTTGTGGTTCTGAACAGAGCAAAGTAGCTTGGTTTGTCTGACATTTGTTTACAACACCAAAAATTAAGCGGGTTCGATTTAGGGTTATACGAGTATGTATATCAAATTCATCATAAATGAAGCAACGGGTTGAAGGCCTTCTTCTTCCCTGGCGTCGATTACTCTCAGAGCTGTAGTGTTTTCATCCATTTGGACGACATGACCCAGTCAGCAAAGCCGCTGTCTCTTAATTCGCTGAACTATGTCAATATCATCGTATATCTTGTATATTTCGTAAATCTCATCGTTCTGTTGACTGCGGTATTCGCCGTTCCCAATTCGCAAAAGACCGTAAATCTTCCACAGAACCTTTCTCTCGAAAACTCACAGCGGTGACTCATCTGATGTTTTCATCGTCCAAGCCTCTACACCATATAGCAGGACGAGAATGATGATTGATTAGTAGAATTTGGTCTATGTTCGTCGAGATAGGACTTTACTTCTCAACTGCCTACTCAGTCCGAAGTAGCACCTGTTGGAAGAGTTATTCTGCGTTGGATTTCGATGTTGACGTTGTTGTTGGTGTTGATGCTGGTTCCAAGATAGACGAAATTATCTACGACCTCAAAGTTATGACTGTAAACAGTCACGTGAGAGCCAAGTCGCGAATCCGATGAATATTTGTTTGACAACAGGAGATATTTCGTCTTGCCCTCGCTTCCTTATATACTCTGGACAAACAGAACAAACAGCTCGGTTGTTATGGCCAATGATATCGATGTCATCGGCGTACGCCAGCAGATGTTCACTCTTGTGAAAGATTGTTCATTCTTTATTTAGCTCTGCAACTCGAACTAATTAACTAAAACCCACGATAAAGAGTCGCCTTGTCTGAAGCCTCGTTTGGTATCGAACGACTCGAAGAAGTCCTTCCGATCCTGACGGAGCTTCTAGTATTTCTCACCGTTAATTTCACAGTCGGATTAGCAAATTCAGATATGGCAGCTTTGAAATCAACGAAGAGGTGGTGTGTGTCGATTCTCTTTTCTCGGGTTATTTCCAAGATTTCGTACATGGTCAATATCTGGTCAGTTGTTTATTTTCAAGGCCTGAAGTGACACTGTTATGGTCTAATCAGTTAACGATGGGCTTCAGTATTTCACACAGTACGCTCGATAAGACCTTATATGCGATGTTGAGGAGACTTATCCCACGGTAGTTGGCGCAGATTGTGGGGTCTCCCTTTTTGTGGTTTGGGCTGAGCACACTTAAATTCCAATCTTTGCGCATGCTTTCGCCTGACCATATTCTACAAAAATCTGATGCATGCTCCTTATCAGTTCTTCGCTGCCGTATTTCAATAGTTTCTCAGGCAATCCATCGGACCCCGCCGCTTTGTTGTTCTTCAATGGAACATTTGGAATCGGGTTCCCCGTCTGCTAGTGTTAATCTTTCACTGTCATTCAGCAGGTTGGAGAAGTATTTTCTCCATAATATCTGTATGCTCTGGGCAGCAGTGACTAGATCACTTCTTATTTATCGAGATCGCTGATATCGGACCCATATACAAGTATAAAGCATAGCATTAGCTGACATACAAACTAAACGTTCGGAATCAAGTCCTTGTATGAGAAACTTGAAGAGATATCTTCACGAAATTTGGCTTGGATTATTATCTAAAGCAAGGGTACAACCTCTAAGCAAACCTTTTGTTTTCGTGAGGGGTATTATATCGCCGGTGCAACAGAAGTTTACGTTTTTATTGTTGTTGTTATTTTTTACTCTTGCTTGTTTATTGAGATATGCTGTCCAAGGCGGTATTCATTTGACAAAACTCAAATGTCCATTAAAACTTTTTGCGTTAGGGAGTTTGTCAAACTGCCGCTCGAGGGTCTGACAACAAAATGCATGAAGTATTTTTGCATACAAGTGCTGGAAAAGCTAAAAATCATATATGCAAAAATGCTGCATACCAGCGTCCCTACTACAACAATGAAACTTAAAATTTCATACAGCCGCTTGTAGCAGCAGTTGATTTCAAACATTTGCCACACCACACGGCTGGACAAATACTGGATTGGTTTCGCCCATTGTGGCAAGCCGGTGTAGCTTTCTATTCAATTTCCAAATAGCAGCAACTTATTGTTGCGGAAATCAGCAGGGCATAGCAAAGCCAAAGCCAAGGGAGGCAAAGCTGGGCGCACCACCTGCCGACCGGCGACTGACATTGATGTGTGACTCGGCGTGCACGCATTCACCAGCAATTGGCAGCAGCGCTCAGGAATGCAGAATATGCAATGATCATCGCTCATTCGACCATACACACACATGAGCATATACATACATGTATACAAAATATGTGTTTGAGTGCATGTATTCAATATGTTGGTGCGCCGACGATGCCCGGTATTTGCTTAACGTGCCCCAGCTGCTAATTATTGGCTCAATTGTAAGTGACGAATTGCGGCAGTAAGTAATGCATGCACGCCTGCAACACCAGACACGCACACACACTCATACATATACACCTATATATGTTGATATACGCGCTTACTCAAAATGAAATGTGCGCTGCGGTCGAATGCTGCAGCAGCAACGCCGATTTTCGTATGCGAGCATGCAAAATATTTGCACATTGTTCAATTTCATGTTTAATTAGGCTAATGAGAGTTTACGTAATTCGAAATTTGTTATGCACACACACACACACACACACACACACACACACCCAAGCGCATACACTCGCTCAAACACAGCGGCGTAGACCTTCATCACGGCTAAATGCATACAAATATGAAAATGAACCCACACATGTTTGTAGTCGGCTGTTCAATGTTATTTGGAATATTGCCAATTGTTAATTAATACGCCTACATTTGTGTGGCCATTCGTCCATTGCCAGTCTGTATAATTTCGCATAGTCATGATTGTAATTTGCGGTATAGCGTATGTGAATTACATGCAGCTACTGCAGCACGTCACCGGCGCATTACACCGCAATTTTCACATTTATATCATTCAAATGTATGCATATTGGTTGGGTGTGTTCAGTGGCCCTGTAAGACATAACATGGCGATTAAGGCGACTGGTGTCTCCTTGGCAAAATAACGGTATAGCAACAACTTTAAACAAGTATAATTTGTCCTTATTCATATTGTTTCGTGTCTTTCGGGAAAAGTTAGCATTTCTGACACCCATTAGGAAACATCGGAGACCATATAAAGTAAACATATGTACATCTAAATGATCAGCGTGACAAGTTGAGTCGATTTAGCCATGACCAAGTGTAGCCAGGTACTTCGCCTGGTCTTTTTAGCGGAGTGTTTGTCTTCCTCTTTCTCTGTTTACCACGACGGCTACTGCGTCCAATATGTATGTTTACATCCATTTGGACGATATAACCTAGCCAGCTCTCTATCTTAATACGCTGAACTATGTCAATGTCGTCATATATCTCGTACAGCTGGTGGTTCCATCAACTGCCGTACTCGACATTGCCAATCGCAAAGCATCATAAATCTTCCACGGAACTTTTCTCTCTAAAACTCATAACCCCATCGATTGAAGAAGCAGATATACTGTCTCCTGGCGTTATGCTTTCACTACCATTTAGCAGGCTAGAGAAGTGTTCCCTCCGTAACTTTAGTCACTAGATCACGATTTTAGGACCTACAAAAGTATGCACTGGTCTTGAAACCTTCTCTTAGTCTCCGCATCTTTTCGTAGCATTTTCGAACATTACTTCTGTCGGCGAGCTTGTCACGCTCTTCGTACTTACGCATTTCGGTCTCTCTCTTTTTTTTCTGCAAATGCGTCTCGCATCCCTCTTCAACCTTCAGAATAGATTCCGAACGCATTGTGGTCAATTCTCGTCATCGAACCTTCCTTGTATTTCACTATTTATATCACTGCAACAAGTAATAACCCGAGTAATAGTCCGAGTCAGTGCTAGAACTCCGAAGCATACCTACGTCCAAAACACTGGAAGCATGTCTTTCATCTTTCACAACATGATCGATCTGGTTGATGGCTTTTCGCTCCGGAAACAGCCAGGTAGTTTAATGAATTTTCCTATTCTGGAATCCAGTACTACACATAATCAAATCTCCGGAACTGCAGAAGTCGATCAGCCTCAACCCATTTGGGAATGGTTCTTCAAGGAACTGTTGTCCCATAGATATCTTCTTTGCCCACACTAGCGTTAAAATCGCCAAACACGATTTTCACATCGCGACCGGGACAATTATCATTGTTGCGCTGAAAGAGCTCATAGAAGACATATTTTCTCACATCGTCCCTCTCTTACATTGGGGTGCGGTCACATCGATATGTTGAAGAAC
Source organism: Bactrocera tryoni (assembly GCF_016617805.1). NCBI lineage: Eukaryota > Metazoa > Arthropoda > Insecta > Diptera > Tephritidae > Bactrocera > Bactrocera tryoni. The sequence goes on from NC_052500.1 coordinate 26,106,667, forward strand.
TTCGTTTTCATCCTCCAGGTTGAATACCAGAGCTCGGCGATGGAGTATTTCTCCCACCAGGAATACCACATCGAATTTGCGCTCCTTTATTTGGCCAATATAGCAAATGCACAATGAACAAGAATCCTTGTCCCGTCCATCGCATTTCTTGGACTTCGGTGATGTCAGGCTTTATTCTAACAAGAACACCAACCAGCTGGATTGCGCCATATGTAAACGAAACATTTATGGCCACCCCCACGAGAATGGCACTCAGAGAACCTTCCTCAATTGCGTGAACTTATACACATAGCTCCATCCTCTTCATATTCACTATTACTTTTGACAGAAATTGTGTAACGAGTTAATTCTTAAAATATTAGGATCTGAAAAAACTTATCATACAAATAAAAAACCTTCGACAGGATAGGCGTGTTTTTGCAAATACTCTCTTCGGAAGTGTAAATCGTGACAACCTTCTATAAAACTTTGCAAAAGTATTGAAGCTCAGTTGATTTCATTATATACATAATACAAGGTTAGTTCCAAAGTAAACAGGACTTTTTGAATCTAGCGCCCCTGCTGGCACCATCTATATGTCGACAGATGCGTTAGAATCTGCTATTTTTATCGATTGTACAGTGAGAATTTCATGACATTTCTTTGATTGGAAGTGAAGTTACTACGTTTTAAGTGCCAGTATGTTTGTGTTATCGGTGCGAAAATGAGCTTCGAACAAAGAGCCAACATTAAATTTTGTTTTAATATTGGCATCATTTTTGAAGAAATATGGACCGATGTTTCCACCAGTCCACAAACCACACCAAACCGAAGTTATTTAGATGAAATGATCCCAAATCCCCAAATGGTCCCAATTTTGCTTTTTTACATACCTTCTTCTTGGAACTTTTCAAGTGCCCACAGAGCGAAGCAATGTCACTTGGGAAGGTTGAGCGGCTTCAGTTCTTGCACAAGCTATATTTTGTTTAAGATCTCGACGTAAAATGCGCCAAGTTTTTTCATAAGTCAGTCCGAGTTGCTGCGAACGGCAACGCCGTCAGCGACTGCTGCTATTTCTTCACCGTATCGGGCCTCAGTGTCTATTATCTGTACACAAATTTCAAACAAAAGTTCGTTGAAAAGAATCACGGGGACTGAGAGAAAGTTGAAGACCAATCATACTACAAAAATCTATCGCCTGCTACATACTTAGTTTGTTCAGTAAAGCACAAGCTTATTGATCATACAAGAGGAATGTAAAGTTTCCAAACAGCTAAGGGAATTTTGAAAAGCTTTCTCATGTCACGTATACCTGACTGTCGTAAGAACGGAAAAGCATTCCTTAGGATCTTAATGAGTACTTGACGACCTAACATCATGCTGTCTAAAACCTTACTGTAAAGGTCAACGTCAATAGTTGATTGTTGGCGGAGTTTAATCATATATCAACTAAAGCTGGTAGTATATATCCAGATTTTTAAGTATTTGAGTGCTCAACACTTATTCAGCTGAAGATAAGAATATCAGAATAAGCCGCTAAATGTTAAAACGCTTTAGTAAGAGTAGCAACGGGCATCAAAGAGAAGGCATTAAATCTAACGTACATTCCATGCTTTTTCACAGCCATGCCATTTTGCAGAATTGACGCCAGTTGTCTGCCAGCTACTTTAGTTTAATGCCATTTGCTTATACGATGTCTCACAGGGTTGCATCATCACCTACAACACTACGGCGCCAGCTCATCATAAACGAACTACAACCGTCGGACGTCACGTAGTCCATGTCAATGCAGTTCGATTCTATCCATTCACAGGCGTTCAGATGCCAGCAATGATGCTTACTGCCATTACCTGTCCATGAACTGAAATGCATGCTGTCTACGCACTCGTGCTGCCAATATGGACGAATAAATACACGAGCATACATCTGATTGTGTGTGTGTAGATGTCAGGCATCGCTTGGGTGCAGCTTCCTGCCTCACTGGCGTCAATCATATGCAAATTTTTAATGCGTTCTAATTTGTTTGAGTGACAATTTTGCAGCGATCATTTAGATTGCGGCTCGACAGCCAACAAACTGACTTAAAACAAAGGGTATGCGGAGTAGAGAGCATAGCTCACGCACACAGATATTAGGCGGGGACACACAGATATGCATTGCCATGTATGTGCATGTGTCTGTCTGCTCATAAACATTTGTTTGCATGCAAACGCGTATTCCCATGTTTCTCGTGTTCGTTATCTGATTAAATCAGCACATTTGTAGGCTCAGCTTTAGGTAATGGCTAATGCACATAATTGCAGTCACATATCCAGGAAGTCAGATTTGCCAGCTAAGTCGCGTTGCTGTTTGTGTGCTGCAATTGGCAACGCGTGTGCATGACGCCATTTGAATACAAACATTTGCGGAATCAAGAGTGAAATATTTAGCTATAAATATGGCCGCTAGCTACGCTCATCCAAATTATCTTGAAGGTGACTGTATATCGAGGTATGAAAAGTAAAGTTAAATACATATATCAAAAGTGGTGCTGGCGCTGTTGTCGAAAAGAATGAAGAAGCCAAAAAAGAGGCGTCGAAGTCCTAGGAAGACGACGACATGGATTTCGGTCTCTTCGACTAAACAACTAAATAAATCTTCTGCAAAACCCTCTTCTCGAAAACTCGTCACACCGACTCATCAGATCTTGTCATCATACACCCCTCTTCACCACATAGCAGGACGGGGATGCTGAGTGACTTGGAGAATTCGGTCTTTGTTCAAAGAGAGATGATTGTACTTCTCAATTGCATTTAATGCCAGGAGTTATTCTGCGTTGGATTTTGAGGCTTGTTGTTGGTGTTAATGCTGCTTCCAAGATAGACGAAATTATTCACTACTTCGAAGTTATAACTGTCGACAGTACCTTCTCTATTCAGCTCTGCAGCTCGAATTATTTTCACCAGCAATAGATTGAAGAAGTCGCATGATAGGGAGCCGGCTTCTCTCAACGTCAGTTTACACTGCCGCATCAGTTTTGCAGGGATACCATTTCAGACATAGTGACATAAAGGCAGCTCCTCTTCGTGCTGTCAAAAGCAGCTTTAAAATCGACGAATATGTGGTGAATGTCACTCCTCTTTTCACAAGACTTTTCCAAGATTTGGCGCATGGTGAATATACGTGTGCTCAAAAAGTATCGCGAATTTTGTGTTTTTTCAAAAATTATTTATTTATTCATGAATATCTATTTTGTCCCCTTCAAAGTAATCCCCATGAGATATTATACACTTGTGCCAACGGTTTTTCCATTCTTCGAAGCACTTCAAAAATCATTTTTTTTTATCTTCTTCAGCGTAACGTCGTCCTTTCATGGGCCTCTTCAGTTTAGGGAACAAGAAAAAGTCACAGGGGGCCAGATCTGGGGAATAGGGTAGCTGCGGCATCATTAATGTGTTGTTTTTGGCCAAAATGTCGCGCACAAGCAACGATGTGTGAGCAGGCGCGTTATCGTGGTGCAAAAGCCAATTTTTGCTCTTCCACAAATCCGGGCGTTTCTGGCGGATTGCTTCGCGCAAATTGCGCATAACTTGCCAATCGATATGTTTAGGTCCTCAGCAACTTCTCTGACGCTGATTCGACGATTGGCCAATACCATTTTTTCCACTTCATTAATTTTTTCGTCTGTTGTTGAAGTGCTCGGGCGTCCGGCACGCTGTTCGTCGTTCACATCTTCTCGGCCTTCTGAGAACATTTTGTACCACCGATAAACGTTGCTTCGGTCCAAGGTAGCTTCTCCGTATGCCACAGTCAACATTCGGAATGCATCCGCGCACTTAATTTCGTTTTTCCCACAAAAGTTGATACAGGTCCTTTGATCCATTTTTTTGAATAGGAAAAAATCGATGACGATCCAAAACACGTGCAAGCAAATCAGCTGTCAAAAATTAAATGAACATTCAAAATGGCCGAGCTTGTCGGCATAAGTGAGAGACATGAGTACCAACATAACGCCACAAAAAATTCGAATTTCGAATATACGTAACCCGCGAAAATTCAAAATTCGAGATACTTTTCGAACACACCTCGTATGGGCAGTTATTGATTTTCCAAGAATGAAGTCACACTTATAAGGTCCAAGTTTTTCACACACTATGCTTGATAAGTGATAGGTGATATTAAGGAGGTTTATCCCACGGTAGTTGGTGCAGATTGTGGGGCAGAGCGCACTTAAATTCCAATCATCGGGCATGTTTTCGTCTAAAGTGACCTTAAATGACTTAAAATTGGTATTACCCTTGTTTTTTTCGACAGCAACGGATGCCTCCAATGGGTGAAACACGCAGTGAAGCCTTAAAAGCAAATACTTATCTGTAAAAGGCAGGACATTCTTCACGCAATTCTTTGGCTAATTCAGCCAATAACCACTCCTACATACATGCCATATAGCGATATCTGTTAAAGTTGTTCAAACTCTGTTAACTACAAGTATGTAAATAATGAAACCCGATAACTCTCTAAGAAATGGATTATTTATCACATGGTTATGGAAAAAAGGTAAAAAGGCAAAACATTCGCACCCTCATTCCATAGAATATCGTTTAAAATACATTACGGTATCTTGCTTACTGAGAACTTTTCTATTATGACCTATTTCCGCAGAACCACACTTCCCTAGCTCTTTAGAGCATATGTTGATCTTCCGGTTACCTTATACCGAACGTGGGTGGAGCAATAATTATTTAACCTACAAAATAAAAACGAAAATTGGAAAAACAAATGTCTAATTGTGTAGTTCTTTTATTTCTCCAAATTTGGTCCTTTTCTAAAAATCGGTGATTCAAAGGTTCTATAATTCAGCATAGTAGAATTCCGTGACCGCTTTGCCTTTCTCAAAGTGGTCGATGTGGACCACATTTGGCGAGTTCTGGAAAGGATGGCTGTCTTCGTCTACTACAGAGCAGGTTCGCCAGATGGAGACCACTGACCACTCTATTCCACAGGTTTTATCGTTCACCAAATGACGCACACACATACACACAGTTACAATGGCTTCATCACTTCAAAAATATGTATTTTTATTACTTTTTTTTAATTCTAAAACAATTATAGAATTTTTTCTTTAATTCTCAACTTAATCCGAGTAATAGTTGTATCTCCAACAGCATTGAAAAGCTGCACGCTCAAGGTCAGCTATGTATATAATCATTTTAAGACTTGAAAAGTATTTGAAGTTTTCAATCAAGTATTTTAGTTTTATATGAGCAACAGATATAACATATTGGAAATAGCCTTTTCTTGCTCCAGGAAACCTATGTAACCCCTTAAAACATCAAACATTGCTACCGATTGCGGTTGTTGTTCGAAGTAAGCTGAGACAGGAACCGAATCATGCCCCATGTTATTGTTGCTATTCTAACAGTTATCCACTCCCCGTTAGAGTGATAAAGTCATCCAGCAGTAGCTCCAGTAAACAAGCTGTTTGTACGGGGTCGGATCATAGGGTTAGCTGGGCATGCAAAGAGGTGTTTAGAGTCGTGCGGGGACTCGTTTTTGGTATGTTGTTGTCGATTTTTGATAAGTAGGATATTAACTTGCTACAGTATCCAAAACGAAACTGCGCAGGGGTCACTCTAGAAGCCGAGCCGAGCTCTCAGGAAGCCGTGCTCGTCGTCTACAATGGGTGAAGGTTTGACTCCAAATACGCCATTCACTGAGAGGGAGTCGGTGAAGATGGTTATGGCTCCACTGTGAATGGCGGTCTATGCATGTCTGAAGTTAGTTGTGTCTGAAGTCTGGTCAGCGTATTGTCTTATGTCATCGTCGTAGTTGAGGAAAGACTTCTTGATGCTTTTAGGAGGCGGTTCCATTTCAAGCAGGTGACTGCAGGAATGGTTTGAACGAAAGAGAGGAACATGGATGACTGCTTGGAGAGGAGTTCATTATACTAATGTCCCATACTTGATTATGGATAAGGCCGAAGCGATCTTCCGAGATGTGCATATTTTACAATTTCAATCGACGGTCTGTCAATACGGGATGGGTGAACTTTTATCAGGCTATCTGCCGTGGTAGCCATTTCTGCGTCGCCTTCGGACTGTAAAGCTAAGTATTTGGTATATCGAACCGGCGTCACATAACTCTAACAATCAGGCACTTCGATATATAATATTATCATTATTCATCTTTTACTGACAGTTTCGGTTAAAACGAACTTGTTGCTTGCTGCAGAACACGGTTCATTCCCTTATCAATATATAGCTAGGTACTGACCTAAGCTGTACAGTAAAATTCCCACATTTATAATCGGGTGCTCAATGATTTTGCATTCATCAACATGGTCACTTATACTGTGCTGACTATTTTAAATGATTTAATATTACGATCAACTCATCTGTCTCTCCAATTTCATCTCAAACCACCCACAAGCCCAAATGATAAAAGAACTTCCTCCATTCAAGCAGCAATAATATTGGCGAAACAAAGGATATTTACTTTAGTTTTTTTTCATAAATTCGCTGAAAGCTAAATATGAAAGAAATTGCACATCATATCAACTTAGAGCGTACGCGAGCGCTGCAATGTCTTGTTAAAATCCACTTTGCCTGCAGCGCTGATGAGACCACACGCCCTAACGCCCTAACGCCCAAACGCTTCACAGCATGAGTATGTGGTAGGCAATAATGCATAAGTATTACAGCATACATGCACGCAAAGCTTGCGGCATCCATTCCGAAAGCAAACATTAACTCACTAGCTCACCCAGCCAGCCACGTTCCTCGGCGCTAAGCCGGGACAAGCGACGCAGAATTTATGTTACCGCCTTTGCTTTTTAATACCACATCATAACGTCAATCATTCGCATATCAAGCATATCAAATAGACCCACCCCCGCAACGCAGTCGCATCGTGTGCTTGTCTAAGCGGATGCTGGCATACGCCAAGCCGCATGTTGCATGCAACGCCATGCAACGTATTCGACTTCCTTGTGCTCTGTTTTGCATAATTTATAAGTTTCCAAACTTTTCGTTTTTATTTCACTCATCTTGGCCACATTTTTTTTTTTTTTTATTTGTTGCCGCACTTTGCCGCACTTTTTGTGTTTACACCACTTCGTATGTCTGCTCGGATAGTGTCTCGAACATACATAAGCTCGGAGAGCCAGCGTGTTGCGTAACAAAGTGCAATATTGCATGTTTCCTTTCCGCATGACTGCGTGGCTGTGAGCCGCTTCCTTCCGCAAAAGAATATGAAATATATCAGCCAAAAATAGTTTGCCCCCCGCCCAAATCCAAAACTCCGTCCCCACATTCGTCTCGAGCAGTTTAGCGTGTGGGCTTGTCGCTTTAATAATAGAAGCAGCATATCTTTTGAGGCATGTAGCGTGCTCCGGAGCGGAATTTGGGTAAAACTGCTATTTCAGCTGTTGCACTTATTCTTCATATTCTTCATATGTGGAGTTTCGGCTCTTGTAGCTTATCGCAAGCTTGTCATTGTTTGCAAGCAGGCATATGCTTGCTTGTTGTTTTTGCATTTATTTGTTTGCTGCAACAAAATAATATATTTTTTCAGACATTTACTATCTGATATGTCATAGAAAATGGCTTATGGCATAACAGCTGGATGAGAAATCACATGAGATACGTTACGGTTGGTGTGTATGCAAGTACAGTTACATGTGAAAACAAATGCAAAGTATATTAAGTTTGCCACGAAGTTTGTAACACCCAGATGGAAACGTCGGAGACCCTAAAAAATTACGTATATACAAGTACATAAATTAATGATCAGCAGGCAACTGACTCGATTTAACCTAGTTCGTCTCTCCATCTCTTCGTCCGTTGATCTGCATATACCCGAACTAGTACCTCGGTTTTTGAGATATCGTTCTGAAATTTTACACAGATCCATTCTACCCAAGATTCTGCTCATTTATCGTAACCGTTATCGGACTACTGTAACATATAGCTGGGAATCTTTTTGCGCCATTTGTTTCTCTAAAGGCAGGATTATCTCACGAAAAGTACTTGCCATGTAAGCCCATTAAATTTACATTTCAAAAAGTGCTTCAGAAGAGTATAAATAGAAGATTTCCAACTCCATAACCGAAAACCAAAAGTTGGTCACTATAAAGTAAGATATGTCTTTCTATACCATCCAAATGGAAGCAAATCAGACCGTGTAGCGCTTGCCATGAATGATAACATGGATTCATTCTTGTTAAGCTCTGTGCTAAGTCTCTGAAATGCATGGACATATTATCTATGGTATGTGATGCGAACCGCAGCAAACAATGTATTTTTTCTGGATTCAAGAGCATTTGTTGCTTTTTTTATTGTTATAATATATAAGGTCGGAAATGTTATTATCGTTGATTTCTGCGAAACGTTTTGCAATTTGTAAGGGGTGTAACGGGATATAGTCAAGCTTCTGGGTGAGCAGTTACTCGTATAGTCGTAGGGCTATACCCAATTTCTTGTTTAAGAGACGGTAGCCAAGCCGACATATTAGGTTTAAGGGTTCGCTGAAGTCTAATTGTAGCGTCTGCTCACCAGAGGTACACCTGCGCGCAGTCGTCGGTCTTGAAACAAACGGCTTGCTATATAAATGCGTTTAAAACTTTATACTGCTCGCCTAGCGAGGTTGTGCGTTAAGTTTAGGTCCCGCCACGTAAAAAAAGAATGAAAAAAGGAAAAAATGTAAAAGGAAACACCATTGCTTTTAGGAGTATTCAAGAAAAAGGTTTTGCGGAAGATATATGGTTTTTTGCGCATTGGCAACGGCGAATACCGCAGTCTATGAAACAATAGTACTTAAGAGATATACGGCGACATTGACATGGTTCCGCAATCAAGAGACAGCGGCTGTACTGGCTAGGTCATGTTGTCCGGATGGAAGAGAACTCTCCTGCTTTGAAGATTTTCGACTCAGTACCCGTCGGTGGAAATAGAGGAAAAGGAAGACCTTCCCTCCCTTGAAGAGATTAGGTGGCAAAAAACCAGGCTACACTTTGAATCTCTGGAAATGTAAAATGCATACATATACTATTTACTTTGACAGCTAATACTATTGGAAATTGTATGCCCCTAACAATTATTTTTATAAAATTATCGCCAGAATCGTGGAGATAAAACCACCAATCACACCACCAACCAGATTGTAGTGAATTATTGGAAAAAAAAATCTGCAAAACATTGTTGCTGTGCTCCACGCGCGCTCTGAGAACTCCGGGCTCGGGAAGAGTTGTCTCCAATCTCCGTTTATTCCATTCCCTGATTATCGCACACACATTTGTTAGATTTCTATTTTAAAAGGAATGCTTTTTTCGCCGAAACCCTGAGCTCAAGTTAGACTCAATCGTCCCTCAGCATATTGCAAGAGGACAACAGAACTTTCGTTCAGTTCTATGGTAATAAATAATAGCCAACAAGTAGTCTTAAATTGATAGAAAACTTAGAGTATACTTGCCACCAACTTTCCAACTGAGCTTTGAATTGTCTGTTAAGAAGCCCACTTTTTATTTCATCCTCTTATTACGTATCGCTTGAAGCTATTAGTAAAAATGAGAATCCTAAATGATTAGGAGTGGAGTCGAAATTGCTAAGAATTTCAAAACCTCCATACCAGTAGGAAAAATATATGCCTACATATATCTGAACTTCCTTCCATCTGTCCACATGAACTTTCTTCCGTCCGGATGAACTTTTTTCCGTCTATCTGAACACTTAAATCTGCTAATCAGAACCTCCGTTCGCCTATCTGTACTTCGTTCCATCCGTCAATCTGAACTTTTCATCTGTCAGAACTTTTTTCCGTCTATCTGAACACTTCAATCGGTTAATCAGAACGTTCCGTTCCAATTTGAACTTTTCATCTGTCAGAACTTCTTTCCGTTTATCTGAACTTGCTTCCATCTATCTGAACTCACTTCCATCCGTCTAAACTTCCATCCGTCAATCTTAACTTCCTTCCTTCCAGCTAAACTTCCTTTCGTTTATACGAATTTCCGTCCGTCGATCTGAACTTCCTTCAGTCCATCTGAAGTCCACTCCGTCCATCTGCATATCCATCCATTTATCTCAACACTTCCACCCGTTTATCTGAACCTCCCTTCGTCCATTTGAACTTCCGTCAATCTGAACCTTTCATCTGTCAGAACTTTTTTCCGTTCATCTGAACTTCCTTTCTTTTATAAGTATTTTGGGCCATCTACCTGAACTTCCTTGCGCCCGTCTGAAGTCCATTCTATCTATCTGTATATTCGTCCGTTAATCTGAATTTCCATCCGTCAATCTCAACATTCCGTCTTCCTTCCGTTAATATGAATTTCCGTCCGACAATCTGAACTGCCTTCCATTCATTTGGATTTCCTTCCGTTCTTTCGAACTTCTTTCCTTACGTTCTATCCAAATTTCCGTCCGTCCGTCTGAACTTCCCTTCATTAAACTGAACTTCTCTCTGTCCATATTAATTTCTGTGCGTCAATCTGAAATTCCGTCCGTCTTTCTACATTTTTATTTTTATATGAGGCCTATTAATGAAGTTAGGTGGACGGATTGGTATTTTTTTACCACAACAAGATTTAGTGTCAACAATATATTAAATCGGTCCACCATATCTGCAAGCTACCATATCTTTATGGTATATATTGGTTAATAGGCGATATTGAAAGCTTTGACGGGGTTTGATGTGTGGCTGAACTTGCATACATCAGCACAAACCTAGATATGCCCACTAACAACTTGGCGACTCAAATTTAAAATGATTCAACACCCTTTCTTGAGTCTCATTTGCCAGCGACAGAACCGAAAGTGGCAAAACCACAAGCAAAATATGAAAAGGCCAAAGTCATCAAATTTCAATGAATTCACGTCATCACGCGATAGCAATCCAGTCATTGCCTCAAACACAAATTGCAAGTGGGGAAAGATTTGAATATAATCGAAGCATACTGTAGGTTAGTGGCCTACGGCAGCCGCACTGCTTAGCAAATCTGTATTCGTATGTGCGTAAGTATGTATGTGTGGAATGGCTGTGCAGTACCGGCTGATTGTGGTGGGATATTCAAATAACCTAAGTCGGCCCACCCGCCATACACGCGCACAATGATGGATGATTGCACGGCGAATGTGAATGCGATGGCGGCGTGCATTGTTGGGGCATGAATGCGGCACTCAACGATCCTCCTTTTTGGCTTTTATTAGGTGCAAATTTATGCTGAATTTCTAATGTCATCGCTGTTGTGGCATAGCGATGAGAATATGACGACAAAACCAATCACAGAAGCGGCACAATTCATGCCTTCTATTTTTTGCTCCGTCCATGTGCCGTAAGAAATTCGGCTCGTTTATTATTCTTTCGGCGTTTCTAGTGTGTGGCGCTGTGTGTGGGGGGTTGTGAGCAGCCTAAAGGGTTACCTTTCGTATGCCATTACAATTTACTCTGCCGCTCAACTGCTTCTTCTTCTTATGCGTTATTTATTCCGGTTTTTATTGCTGCACATCCTGTCGGCATCTGTGGAAAATTTGTAGGCTTTCTCACACCATTTCTTCAAAGCGCAGTTAGAAATGTGGCCTAACACACTTGCCACCTACGCAAGAAGCTGCTGAAATATTTACAGATATTTATGTACCGTTATGTATGTAACTATGGATTTTGGCACTGCGTGTCCGGCAGTTTTTGGCATCTGCTGGTGTCATATTTTTTACCCCTTTGCTTTCTAAATTTTTATTCTTTTTTGTTTTTTGGTTGGCATCTTTGACCTTCCTGTTTTTTATGGTTCGCCCTAACGACCATAAAGTGGCAATTCTCTGACAATTTATGTTGTAGGCGCTTCTGTGAAGGATTTGCAGGCATATAAAATTTAGATACATATGTGCCTGCAATACAATTAGTATGCCCTCTTGTCGTCTATTTGGTGTGTTCTACATTTTCAAACCGCACATCTACTTGATATTTCTATGCTCAGAAAACTCCTGATACTTCAAAGCATATTTAGAAAGTGCATGTGAAAGTCCAAAACGGGTCTCATAAATAAACATTCCTACTCTAGCTCTACGTGCTACCTTTAGTTGAAAAGGAAATTAAGTTCTGTTGAATATAACGGCTGATCCAAGTAGTACTTTAATAGCCTTTTTTGACAGTTCACGCTGGAATCGTGTCAGGCTGTCATGTTGCTTTTGTTCAGAATTGCTTGTCATTTCATCATGGAAAGACGCTTGAACAACGATTTCAAATCGTTCGACTCTATTATGAAAATTCACGTTCTGTGAAGAATGTGTTTCGCGCACTTCACTCAACTTATGGTTGCATAATCGGCCTACGGAGCGAACTATTCGCAACATCATCACCCATCTTGAGATCCAGCAGTAATTATTAGATAATATTCGACCGAATAGACCACGTCCAGCACGCAGTGAAGAAAATATGGCAGCCGTAACTGAAAGTGTACCAAAGACGAAGACCGTGGAAAGTCGATTCGGCGCTGTTTGCAGCAACGGACTGACGTATGGAAAGATTTAACGCATTCCACGTCGAGATTTCAAATTGAAAGCGTACAAACTTTTGCAAGAACTGAAACCCCTCGACATTCCCAAGCGACATTGCTTCGCTCTATGGGCTCTTAAAAAGTTTCAAGAATATCCGATGTTTTAACGTAACCATCAGTGGCGAGCGTTATCATGCCATGACAACTGACTATTTGATGCCTGAAATTGAAGCTCGTGATCTCGGCGACATTTGGTTTCAACAAGACGGCGCCACTTCCCGTACATCGCATCAATCAATGGTTTTATTGAAAAAACACTTCGGTGAGCAGATAATTTCGCGATTTGAGCCGGTCGATTGGCCACCAAGATCGTATGATATCACACCGTTAGAAGTTTTTCTGTAGTGTTATGTAAAGACTAAAATCAGGATGACAATCCTGCTTCGATTCAGCTCTTGGAGCAAAATATCACGCACGTCATTCGCCAGTTACCAGTCGAAATGCTCGAAGGAGCGTAATAAACATTCTCCATTCAATTTGAAGTTTCTGAGTTTTCTCTTTAGTAGGTAACCTTGAAATGCATCACCCTTAAATACTTATACTATGATGATTCGTTGATGATGATAGTAAAATGGCTATAGTCGACTTCCTAGTAACTTCTGGATCGCTTTTCAATTTCTTCTTTCTTGTGCAAAACCCATCCGTTTTTGATATTAGCGTGCGCACCTTAACTGTTCCGGAACATTTTTGATTAATAGCAGAACTCAAAGGTATTTGTCCTTCGGAACTCAATGACATTTATTTGGGGCATTAAAAAACCTAAGCCGTTCTGAGTTATCTTAGAATTTGTAAGCTTACAGAACAGTTGGCGGAGTTAACAGATTGAGATTTTCATGAAGACACTGTAACTGGAATTAAACTCGTCTTGGTATACGCGTTTCTTGACACCATAAAAGGTTCAATATTTTATATATTTCAGAAGGGTGTAATAGGACTTTTGCCACGCCCACAAAATGCTGTTAACAGAAAACGCCATAACTAAGTCGAAAATTAAGATACAAAACTATAATTGGTAAAATGAATCGCAGTAAGAAGGGGTATTGGTTGGTTTAAAAATAGTTGTGGGTATGGCCTGCCCTCTCTGGAAAAATCTCGTTGGCACCTCACACACACAGTGATTTAAGGCTTTGCGACTTAAACAGATAAAATCGGATGATTGCTTCCCTTAGCCTTATATAACTAATACATGTAAGAACTTTCAAATATCCGTTTGAATTTATACCAATATATTGGTCAATATGTGTGCTATATTAATGAAACTCAGAGATCGTTCTATTCTGGTAAATATATGGGGTATTCCATACCAAATCGACCACTTTTGAACCCGACCCCTTTAGATTTTGCTGAAACTTATCCATCCTTTTCTACCCTTTGAAAAACATTTTTGAGAATTTTTTCAAAATTTTTTGTCCAACTTCAAAAAGGTTATGAATTTTTCAAAAAAATGTCTCTTTAATTTTCAAATAGCCATAACTTTGTTGAAATTGACTTTTGGGGACCTTTTTAAAAAAATTTAACACGATCAATTATATAAAACAATCGGTTTTTTTAAGTAAAATCGTCATTTTTTTTTTTTGTAAGTTCGCCATTTTTTTTATTTTTTTTTTCCTCGAAAAAAACTTCAATTAATTTGACAACTATCCCTGCTAATCCCGGAGTGGGCCGATTTTTTTTTATATTTTTTTTATTTTATTCAGTTTTGAAAATTTACAATTTTTTTTAAATGTTGGATGTTCCTAATAATATCCTAATTTAATAAATTAATAAATTTCCTGTTATATATTGCTCGTTCGTGGAATATTGTTTATCCAAAAGAATTCCATTCAGTCTAGACCAGAGAATAAAGATTAGGGGGATTCTCTTGCTCTTGCGAAACCCTTGCACGGTACACGAATTGCAGAATTTTCCTCTTGGTGCAACGGCACAACAACAAACACACGCAGAAAATTATTTGCAATAGCTGTAAGATAAGTATATCAGACCACAACCCATGTTTATTTTCGTGCAATAACTCGTAAAAAAATAATTGCAACCCTGTGCTAGCTGTCTTTATATTATGTATAACGCTACATTCTTTGTCTGGACTAACCATGTACACCCACCGAATATAGTAAATTAGCGAATACGCAAACCCCAAATGAACGGAACTATGTTTAAGTGCTACCAAATTGTGTCAAAATATTGCTTAAAAACTTATAAAATTTATATTGAATTTGTAGGTTTTGTTACTTTGACAACAAAGCGTTGTGATGTGGGAATCCCTTAGTTTGCATACACTTTTAAGCAGATATAAGTGGAAAAAAGTTAAAGAAATATAACGCATGAGTTGGATACGTGCTGTTTCCAAAAAAACTCAACAATTCTTTCCTAATTGTTAACGTAATGCAATACATCCTAACATTTCGATTACAACGTGTCTTGTTATTACTCGATAACTTTATACCCAAATGCTTATCGAATGTGTCAGTAATAATAACACCCATTCTATTACTTGTAATTGGATCATTTGTTTGTTTTCATATAATCGCGACTGCCATAGATTAGTTGATAAATAAAAGTGGCAAAAAGTATTATCCGAAGTCGTAAAAAAGACAAATGTTATTGCTAACTGCAAATGAATTGTTAATGTAGCTACTGGGTAACGTTTGCAGTGAAGATTGTGTTGGGCAACAGGGCGAATAAATGTAACAGACGTACGAGTCCTAAACACTAATTACTTTGATAAGTGAGACAAAGAACAACGAAACTAACTGTTGGAGAACAATGGCATTCAGGAAGAGAAGCGGAGCAACGGATCGACAAGTACTTGTTGAAAACGAACAGGTACCATATCGGGGGAGTGCAATTGACAACAACTTTGGTGGCTCAGCAGATCCTAACAGAATTAGCGCAAATGCTGAATCAAGCGATGAGGATGAAATAAAATGCATGCCAGCAATTTTGCCAACAATGGATAACGAATTGGATCCAGAACAAATACGTAGTCGCGGACAGATATTGATGACTGATGCGCCACCTGATCGCTATAACTATACTTATGCCGTTTTCTATTTGCTGGGCATTGCCACCATGACACCGTGGAACTTCTTCGTAACAGCAGAGGATGTAAGTTGGTGCACTGAGTTGTATGAAAAAAAAAAATCAAAATCATGTAAAACAAAAAACTTGCTATTTCTTCATAATCATTGTTGTGTTTTGCGCAGTGCTGCACTCTAAAACAAAACCATTGTTTGATAACAAGTTGCAGTTGCACAGCTGTTATCGTTTTCTTCGTAGGAAAAACACTGCAACATATTTTTTTCTTTTGGTGCCCAAAACTTGAACTACTACGCTGCAGTTATAAATTTTCAAAAGTTGAGATAAAAAATACACAAACCTTGCTTTAAGTCTGTTCATTGTGCATGCATATACATACATATATTTCCTTGTAATATTTATCAGCATGAGGAGAGTGAGTCCTATTATTTAAACATAAATCTTATGTAGTAAACAAAGCTTATCAGTTTCTAAATGTGCAAATTCTACAAATAATGACTGACAGATCTGTATGTATAAGTGTAAAAATATATAGTTGAATGGATATAGTATGTACGTTCATAAGTAGTACCCTCATACATACGAGTTTTGACATGAATGTGCCTTGGCATAAAAAAATTTGCATTTAAATATAATCTAGACCAATAGACGTACATACATATACATATGTATATGTGACTCACTCAAGTGAAAAGTTAGAACTTCAACAGCACATAATTATAAATTTTTATCTATGCTTTTAAAATTAAGAAAGGTTTGTTGTAACTGCCGATATCGAAACGCTATTAGTCATAGCTGCCATGCAAACTGATCGAACAAAATCAAATTCTTGTATAGAATCTTTTCTGAAATTATCTTTTTGTTCTTTTCACATATAGTTTTAACATATTTTAAATTATATTGATGAAAAATCATTCTTTCATTTAGTACTGGATGTTTAAATTCCGAAACACGACCATCAACGAAACCTCCGATTTTGTGCCAGAACTGACACCAATGCAAAAAAGCTTTACCTGTGATCTAACGCTCGCGGCATCTATATCGGGCACAACATTTCTCATACTTAACGCCATTTATGGGCATCTCGTTTCACTAAAGGTGAAAATGTTAGCAACACTTTTCACTATTTTAGGCATTTTCATAATAACCACGAGCTTCGTTGAAATCAACACCGACCACTGGCAGGAACAGTTTTTCTTAATCACATTGTTTACGGTCGTAATCATTAACAGTAAGTACTATATATCAAACCATGCCTACATTCTGTCTGTTGTTAACCAAAATTTTTTGTATTGTTTTAGTATGTTCGGCCACAATGTCTGGCGGTATATTCGGCGTGGCTGGTCTCTTCCCATCACATTATATGACTGCTTTGGTCAGTGGTCAAGCCTTGGGCGGTATACTGTCAGCGCTCGCTTTCATTTTAGTGCTCGCTTTTGGCTCTGCGCCCGATGTTACTGCTTTGATATATTTCATCATTGGTAGTGCTTTGGTTTTTCTATCCATAATCTGCTATATAATCATGTCACATCAGCCATTTTTTAAGTATTACGTCGAGGGAGGCGATAAATACAAGATTTTGGCCGACACACCCTCACATAGTCGTAGTGTTGACACTGGCGTGGATTTAGATCCGAATGTAAAGGAGGTCTTTGGAAAAATTTACGTTGAAGCCGTCAACATATGTCTACTTTTTGCGACCACACTCTCCGTATATCCATCGGTCACGGAGCTAATGCAGTCGGAAAATTACGGCAAAGGACACGCATGGAATGGTAAGACACTATATTTAGTGTGATTATTTGATATTTGACTTCAACCATTTGCAGATACCTACTACATGCCAGTGGTAAATTATCTATTCTTCAACTCCGGTGACTACTTTGGACGTATACTGGCCGGTTTGTGGGAGCGAGTAGGTTGTTGAATAACTTTCGTTGTAATTGCTATTAACTATATTTACTTCCAGCCACGCAATAATCCACACACGGTGCTTTTAATGACTTTTATACGTCTGCTGTACGTTCCGTTCTTTCTCTGTGCGAATAGTAATGCACACAATTTCTTGCCCGTGCTGGTGCATACCGATACCACATTTATCATATTGATGATTAGCTTTGGTATAACTAACGGTTATTTGGCAAATATCAGCTTAATAATGGCGCCGAGGCAAGTGTGAATTCATTACACAAAAGAGTGCTCTTAATTTTAAGCTCATATAACTTTCAGATCTGTCATGCGGCACGAAAAAGAAATGGCTTCATCCATAATGGCAGCAAGTCTGAGTTTAGGCCTGGCAGTTGGCTCATTACTAAGCATGGCTTTTGTGCAAATGCTGTAATAGCGGGTGTGGAACGCAATACTTAGTGCCTTGTACATAGATATATTATATTATAAGGAACATATATTGAGAAATGCGCGATTTAGTGTTTAATAATGAGATTAGATCAGACGAAGGAGTGCCAAAATTAAAGATTATTGTTTTACTCTTTTATTTTAAATTTGCTTTTAAATTTTGTTAATTACTTTTATTTTTTTATTTAATTTTAATTTTATTTTTTTTAATTTAATTTTATTTTAATCATTTTAAATTTTTTTTAATTTTATTTTTTTTTATTTAATTTTAATTTAATCACTTTTAATTTTATATATTTTTTTCATTTACTTCTAATTTTCATTCTTCATTTAAATTTTTTTTTATTATTTTTCTTTATATAATTTTTTTTTATTTTCCTTTATATTATGTTTTTTTGCTTTTAAATAATTATTTTTACTTAAATTTTCCTTTTATATTTTATTTGTTAATTATTTTATTTTCATTTTTAAATTGTTTTATTTTTTTTTTGCTTTCGCTTGCATTTTTTTCTTTTCCCAAAAGACAATGTATTACGCCAATTAAGTTATACCTCACTATGTTGTTTATTTTCGTTTTACTTATTTTTTAATAATCTGACCACAAAAACTTTTAAATCGGGGTCATACCAATATACATATTAATATACTCTGACCATTGTTTTTTTTTTTAATTTTTATTTATAAATATAATGTAAAGTGTTTTTTTTATCAAATTCGTGTTCTAAAAAAAGTTAAAAAAAAAAATTAAGTAAAAGTTTAAAATATCGTTATAAGTCTTATTTTACTTGATAACAATTTATGTAGAACAATTTTAAACTAAATATTTTTTAAATACATTAATAAAATAACGTCTTTTGACCAAATGTTTTTAACCAATTAACTCTTTTTGAATTTAGGAAAAAATAAAGTATAAAAAAATAAAAGTAGTATGTCATAAAATATAAAAATGCTAAATAAAATAATATAATGTAAAATAAATAAATAATAAATGATATATGTATGTATATGTACATATGTACATACATACATACATATGTAAATAGTCTCAATTCTTCAATGCGACTTTGGTGTCCTCTGTGAAGCTGATTAATACAACATTTCAAATTAATTTTTAATGTCAACGAGTAATAATTACGTATTAAAAAATATATTTTTTATTATTTTAGAGTTTTTTACTATTTCTATTATTTTTTTAAATTATTTATGGCTGTTTTAGGTATAAAAAAATATAATTTTTTTTAATTTAATTTTTAAAAAATTATTATTTTTTTTTAATTAAAAAAACATTTATTGTGTATTTTATAAAATAATTGTTTTTTTTAATTTTATTTTTAAAAATTATTTTTTTTTTTAATTAAAAAAACATTTTTTGTGTATTTTATTATTTTTTTTTTAATTAAAAACATGTTTTTATTTTATTACACAAAAATTATTATTATTTTTAGATAAATTATTTATTTATTTTTTTTTAATATTTTTTGTTTTTATATTGAAATTATTATTTTTTTAGAATTAAAAAAAATATTTTTAGTGTGTTATTTTATTTATTTAATAAAAAAATTTTTTTTTACACAAAATTAGTATTTTTAAAATTAATATTATTTATTAATTTTTTTATATATTTTTCATATTTTTTATATTTTTTTTTTTATATTTTTTTTATATATTTTTTTTTCTTTAAAATATATTTAAAAAATTGTTTTTTATTAATTTCAGTTAGAAATTTGTGTCTTTTTGTAAACAGGAGCAGGTATATTTAGTTCACCCCGGAGGAAAAGTCGAAGACTATAAAATATATTCTTAGTACATATGTATGTATGTATGTATATAAATGATCAGCGGATAAACTGAGTGGATTTAGCCACCGTCACCACCACTGTCCGTCTGGAATGGAAATCTTTTTCAATTGACGAGGTATCTTCAAGAAATTTTGCATGATCGGCTATATTAAGCTTGGCAAGAAGTGTGTAACAGCCAGAGGGTCCATGTACATATATACAATAAATAATCAGTTGGGCGATGTAGATCGATTTAGTTATGTTCGTCTGCCTATATATACGCGAATTAGTCCCTCAGCAATTGAGATATCGTTCTATCATCAGCTGTCATACAAACATGTACGATCGGAATAAAATTCTTATATGAAAAACTTTTTTATTTGACGAGATATCTTCACGAAGCTCGGCATGGATTATTGTGTAAGGCAACGATATCATATACGAAGAAATTGTTCTGATCGAGTCACAATAGCATTTAGCTGCCATACAAACTGACCATTCAAAATCAAATATGTAATTCTTATTAGTGGAGTAGCGCATGTAGCTTTGGGGCGCCGAAGTCAAGGTAACGTGTTTTTCTTTTCAAATAATTTTTTTAAATTTTTGTTTCTCAATTCTTGAAAAATTAACAGGTTTCCATTAAGAACATATGTACATACTATGCATACATATGTATGTATTTAACAAGTTTGCAGAAAATATAATAATTTTCAGAAAACCACCCACTATGAAATTATTAAACAAATCCCATCGTCTACACATAATTTCTTTATTGTTTGTGAATTCAATTACTTATAACAAATTCAGGGACTTAAATTATATGGAACGATTTTCATTTAAGCCTCATTGTTTGAACTAATTTTAGACATGATACTTGCGGAATATTAGTACAAAAAAAATATTACATTTGTATACGATTAGTAAACGAAATATTAAATTATATAGTTTAGTAATTATTTGTTATGCCTTTAATTCCTTCGTGTACCGTCTTTTGTTAATTTTTAATTGTGAAACGCTAAAAATAAGTGTTTAAACTTAACTGTAACTTAAGCATAAAATACCGTTCTCATTTAAAACATTGTAACAGCTTCAATAGTTAATTAAACTTTTGGTTTACACTTAGTCGAAAGAAAGTGATAAAGCTTTGCTCCAATTACTCATATCCGATTTATTTAAGGTTAACTTTTTTTGTTTATATATTTTATACGTTTCTGCTATGTACAAATACAGCAACAACATACATTTACAACACCAACTAACAATGATTAATTGCAATTGAATATATATTTTTGTTTAATTCCGTGCATTTTATACACATATACATATGCAGTTTCATTAATATGTCCACAAATGATGCGCTGTTCGTTACATAATACTATTGATTAATTATTTTAATTTTTGATTTTACTGACATCTATTTGAAATTTATTGCTATATTTTCTATTGCCAACTAAAATATATATATTTCACGTTATTTTTTAAACATCTAAACACACACTTAGACACCGATTGAAATACATTGGAAAGTTTAAGTCGTTTCTACGAACAAATGACACATAAACGTTGCTATTGTGAACTAAACGGTTAATTTTTACTGGTGAAAAACAATGTCACACATATTCTCATAATAATAGTAAGCTTCTATGCTCGTTTGCAGTAAGAAGTTAAATAAAGTATAAAGTAATAATTTTTATTATTATATTCCTCCGATTTATTAAAAAAATAACGCTTTTCAGTCTTGTTTTGTTTATTGTGCCACACCGCTGTCCACTAGGACCCCGCTTTCACTACTTTATATAAAATTTTTGGAAAATATTTTTATAATTTTTTAGTTATATTTTTATAATAAAAACAAATGATTTTTAATTGTTAAAATATTTTTTAAAAAAGAAAAATTGTTTTTTAATTTTTAAGATTTTTTTATAATACAAAAATTGCTTTATATTTTTTTATAATAAATTATAATAAAAAAATGTTTTTTTAATTAAAAAAAAAGACTAAAACTTTTTTTTATTATAAAAAAAATTAAATAACAATTTTTCTTATTATAAACAACTTGAAAAATTAAAAATAAGGTAAACAACAATAACTAAAAACAATTTTTTTTTAATTTTCTTTTATAATGAAAACATTATTTTTAATTTTTAAAAATTTTTTTAAAATAAAAAATTTGTTTTTAAGTTTAAAATTAATAAAAAAATGTTTTTAATCTTTAAATTTTTTTATAATAAAAAATTGTTTAGAAATAAAAAAATTAATTTTTAATTTAAAAAAATGTCCAAAATAAATATTTTTGTTTTTCAAGTTTTAAAATTTTGCCACAATAAAAGAAAATGTTTTTTAATCTTTAAATTAATTAATTTAATCTTTAAATTAAAAAAACAATTTCTTTTTAAAATCTTTTTAATAATAATAATTTTTTTTTTTTTTTAAATTTTTTTATAATAAAATATTTTTTTTATTAAAAAAAACAAATTGTTTTTCGTTTGTTTTTGTAATAAAAAAATTGTTTTTTTAATTTTTTTCATTAAAAAACTTTGTTTTTCAATTTTTTAAACTTTTTTTTAAATAAAAAAATTTAAAACAAAAACTTTTTCCAAAAATAAAATTGTTTTTTTTTTTTTAATTTTCTAAAATTATTTTTTACTTTCTACACAATTTTGTTATAATTTATTAAACTTTCAAAATTTTTCTAGAATAAATTTTCTTTTTAAAGTTCAGTAAAAAAATTAAAAGAACTTTTTTAAAAAATGAAATTGTTTTTTTAATTTTTGAAAATTGTTTTCTATATTCCAAACAATTTTTTTTATAATTTTTTTAATTTTCAAATTTTTTTAATTTTTTAATTAAAATTTTTTTTTACAATTATTTCTTTTTATTGACATTAACAATGTTTTTCACCATTTTATATTTACGCATACGTTTATACATTACATACATATGTATGTATGTAATTATGCATACACAAACAACAACAACAATGACACTGATTATGTTTAACGACAACATTAACATCGATATCTTGAACATCAAATTTAAAGCCATTACTTGACCCATAGTCCGAGTCCGAGTAAAACATACACACATACATAGAAGCGAATTACAACATCTAAGGTGGTTTTTCCGTCCATAGAAAGATGGCGAGTGAATTAGTTCACCTGCCCGGCTACCGATCGTTGCCAATCGATAACGTTCGGTTCGGTTAATTCACTCTAGAAAATTATTATTTTTGTTAGTGTAACTACTTACATAGTAAATATGTGTTTACACTTATTATTAATAATAATGATAATAGTAATGAGTATGTATGTCTATAAGATAGTCTATTATTTCCGATTTGATTTAAATTCACTTGCATCGTACGACTTCTACACGAACAACGTATTCGTGTATTTAGCTACTTTTTAGGTAAATTAAATTCAAATTATCATATATATATATGTACGTATGTATGTATGTATGCACAGTTATCAAAAAAATAGCAATGGATTCGTGTAAGAAATAAGGAACGAATCAGAGTTGGCTAAAAAACGAAGATCACTGGAATTTTTGTTTTCAATTTCATTTTTTTATGTAACCATACGTGTCTATAATAACGTTTAGTGTCAGAATTTAGCATCTGAAGGTGAAAATATCATATAAAAAAAATTATTTCTAATTATTTGAGCTTGTGTCATAGACTTTATGCTCTTCAAACCATTTGAATATGGTTTATTTCGACAATGAAACATTTAACCCCTCATGTATTGAATATGGGTTATTTTGAACCCGAATTTGTTTTGAGCCACCAAGAGAAGCCGTTGGAGAAGACGGGCAGCGAGCTTCTTCACGGATGGGTCAATGCTTGGGGGGAAAAGGTTGGTGGAAGGGCCTACTGTCGGGAGCTCTATATCAACCCCAGTTTCAGACTGCCTAAGTATTGCAGTGTCTTCCAGGCCGAGGTTGCAGCCATTAAGGTAGAAGGAGATTTACTGCTCCAGAGTGAAACCTCCTTCAAAGAAGTGACCATCCACTCAAATAGCAGCGCGGCTATACTAGCCTTGCCTCATTAACAGTGCCCTCAGTGCTGGTCGAAAAGTGCCTAGCCTCGCTATCAATAGCATCGAGTGGCTTTGTGATAAGACTGGTATGGATGCCAGACCACAGCGGAATCGCAGGAAACCGTAAAGCTGATAAAAGGGGAGTTGATCGGTGCTCCCGTATCCACTTGTGTTCCACTACTAAATAGCTGGGCTTCGCGGAAGCTTGGTCAGCGCTAGGACACAATCGATACATGCGCTGTCGCATGTCTTTTGGTCCAAGATCGGTGGCGAGAGATCTAATGATCCCTTTGCCCTCAGTAAGGCTAGCGTCTCAAATCCTGTATAGCTGCTATAGAAATTTTGAGCGCACAGTTCTTGAAAGGAATATTTGTATTTCTGTAGGGTATTATTTATAGGTGGCAACGGAAGTTAACATTTTTTCTTATTTTCTTTAACAAAAGAGTCTACTTAGTAGTGTCTGTGGAAAACAGAATGCATAACTGAAGGCATACATACATACACACATACAAACATATACATTTCTACTACTAAAAAGTCGGTATATTTTAACTATATATTATTAATCCTTCTGGCATTAAATTATTTGTTTAAAATTTTCCTCTTTAATAAATGTGATTGTCAGTTTTAACTAGTTTTTTTCATGCTTTACTACAAAATACTTAATTTTCGAGTATTTTTTTCACTTTGAGAGTTTTTCTAATTTCGTTAAGTTTTTGTTTTTTATAATTACAAAAAACAGTCTCTGTTTTAATGGTGTTGTAAAGGTGTAAGTTGTTGTAGACCATAAGAAAGCTGTACATAGAAAGTGAAAACCAACAAAATAACAAATATAAAAAAAAAATAAAAAAAATGTAAAAAAAATTTAAAAAAAATGTAAAAAAAATTAAAAAAAAAATGTAAAAAAAATTAAATAAAAATATTTAAAATTCTGTGTTTTTGTTCGAACATTTAGATTTTTATTTGTTTAGTAAAATTTACAGTGTTTTATGCATAATAAATAAGTTGGGAAATAAATAATAATTTTCAACTAACTAGAAATTATAGTTTAATTATCAGTTCCTTAAGTCGAGACGAAATTAATTAACATATTTGTAGTATAACTGTAAACGCAATACAAACGCACAATTTTTTTTATAATATCGCATGCATTAAATAATAATTAATTTCTTAATTAAATATTATACTAACAAATTTAACTTAATTTATATTTTTAATTATTTTTTTTTAAATATTATAATATATTTTTTTTTATTTTAATGTTTAATTTTTTTTATTCATTTATAAATTTATCGCATGCGATAATTGAATGAAAAAAAATTAAAAAACAAGTTATGAGAGAAAAAATAAGTTGCTTTGCCAATTTATTAATAAAAATAAAAAAAACCTTAATAAAAAATTTGAATAAAATTTTTAAAAAACTTTTAATTTTTATATTACATAACATAAAAAAGCGTACACATAAACTTAAAAAAAATAATTTTATTATTAAAATATTTTAAAATTAAAATTTATTATTTTTATTTAATTTAATTTATTTTTTTTTGCCCATAAACATAAAAAAAAATTATTATTAAAAAATTTTATTTATTTTCTAATTTCAAAATTTTATTTTTATTGTTTTTTTTTTAGTTTTATTACATATTTTTACGCGCTCAAAAGACTATGCAGCTGTTATAAATTATAATAAAGTTAAATTATATTTATTTAACAATTTAATAATTAAGTTATAAGCACATGACCTACAAATAAAATTTGTTCAAATAGACATTGAGCGCATTCGTTTTCATTCATAAATATTGCAGTTACTTTGAAGACGTGCGTGTTCGGAGATTCGTTTCTTTACATTTGCTGCAGTTGGACTAGCGACTTTTTAAACTATTTTCAACTAAATACAATACAACCATTATAAGCAGTTAAATATACATAAATAAATAATACAACAGTGGAAAATTGTGCGATGAATTGATTAGTTAATTCAAAAAAATTTAAATCACATATAAATATTAGCAGGCAGTTGAAGTAATGATTTAACAAATAATATATTTATATTTTTTATTTTTATCAGAGTAGAATGTCCTCAGATTTATATTCTCCAAATTTATATTTATATACTTATATACATATATCTTACACAATATTTTACATATAGAAAAATTGCTGGAAAACGAAAATCTGTAAAAAATACACTGCGAGAAATCGTGTTAGCAGTTATCGATTCAGCTTTTCACTGCTCACTAATTTTGGACACTGTTCGCTTGCCAAAGAATTGGATAGCTGCAATTATGTATTCGATTCAGTACTCTCTAAGTCCTGGCATATTGAAGATAGCTATTTTGTCAAACTAAATTTAGCAATTTTCGCATTTATTATAAATTTTGAACGGTGAAATTTACGAAAAAAATGAGAGAGCTTTTTGTATAGAATTCGGTTGCCTACAAATATAAAAATCCGTATATTTTTTTTCAAATAGTAAATATGTATTGTGATAAGATTTTTTCTTTCCAACAATAAGCAAAATAAAAGTGGAAACTGAAAGGCGGAGGATCTTTCTAATAATATGAAGAGCTCATACTTGGACAGAACTTCTTTGTGGTGTATAAAAAACAATTTTTTGGTGTATAAAGTGAAAAATAGAAGAGTATATTTTTGTTCTAGCTATCTGCACACCAATTTTTCGAAAAAAAAAAACATTTTTGATCCACTCTGCAGATTATAACGAAATATCTTCGTTCCTGTTGCACTTATAAGCATATATGTATATGTAAAATATTGTATAAAATATATATTTTTTAGATCTACATACCTACATACATATAAATATACTTTAATTTATATAGGTTTTATAGACTAGGGTTAGCCAAAACCAAATCATATTGAATTTATGGTTTAAAGGTAACATATAAAAAGAGTAAAATATCCCTACAAGACGAAAGACCTACAAAAATTTCCCAAAAAAAAAAAATCAACCTGGAAGTGATTTTTTTTTTATATATGAGATTCGTACATTCAGAAGCTTAAAAAAAGCAAAAGCCATATTTTTTTTGACTCACCCTAGTATGAGCTTTTTTGTGGCAATTTATAAAGAAAAGAATATAGATTCTCAGCTTTATTTTAGAAGTTGGCGGTGAGCATTTAATGTTTTCCATACAAATAACAAAAAATAATTTTTTTCATCAAAAATACCAAAACTTACGAAACGTTACGATTAACTTTTTTACAACGCGCGGAAAATTTCCCAAAAAAAATCTATATCGAGGAAATTTTTTTTACAATTCCACAATTTGTATACTAAGGAAACGACAAATTCGTTATTTTTGGCTCACCCTAATATAGACTTCATAATGGATTTTTTAGCAAAGGAATTAGGAGACACTTATGCAAAACAAAAAATAAATATTTCCATCAAAAATACCAAGAACAATGTAACGCTTACGATAAACTCTCTTACAATGCGCAAAAAATTTCCCAAAACCATATACCTCGGGAAATTTTTTTTTACTTCCAAAAATTTCCTAAAAAATTATACACCGCTAAGATTTTATTTTACAATTCCAAAATTCGTATATTTAGCAGCTTAGAAAAGGGAAAATTCGTAATGGTATATTTTTTGGCTCACCCTAGTATAGACCTTTTAGTGATTTTTTTGAACAAAGGAATTTGGAGACACTTACACATCAACACCTTTGTATAGTAAGTTTTACAAATTTTTTGTTGTAAATAAACTATGCTATGAAGCATAAAACCTATCAGCTAAACTATGTAGAAAGTTCACAACAATTTTTTTCACCTAATTTACCACACATTTTTGCTTTTGTTTCTTCAATACTTATAGCTAAATGTTAATTATTGTTTATAGGTACATTAAAGTACATGCACGTTAACCCATTGATAATCTTGCTGTAGTAGTATAACGGTACTTAAGTTTTTATAGTTTAGTGTTATTTGTTTTTGTGGTGGATTTTGTTTAAAATACAAATACAGTTAATTCAACCAATTTGTATAAGTATGTGTGATACATATTGACTTTAACTAACACATATATGTATATTATATTTTTCATATCGTGTACATATATATATGTATATCTACTATAACTTATCAGTTTAAGCGTACTGCAGAGTCATACAATGTCTGTATGTATTTTCTAGATATTTAACTCTTTACTTAGTACACACATACATTTACAGTTATACAGTTATCATTAACAATTAGCTTTTACAAATAGTTTTCACATCAACAACCAACATTTAGATATTAGATAACACTTTTGTAGTTTTTTATTTCATTTAAACTAATTCATTTTCAATTCTAAGCCAATAACTTGCATTTCTACATCCCTACTACTGCTACAGAACCCATTTTTATACGAATTCAACTATTTGACTACTATATGCCATATTCCAGCTTTCCACTTATTACTTTTACGCACGCTAGATTTACAACTTTTCCGCCTTGCTTTAGGCTCGCAAGAGCAAATACTGTTTTGATGTAGTACGGCGGTTGAGGCAGCCTTTAAACGCCAGCTGCCGCACCAGCGAGCGCGTTGGCGCCGGTCTCATCGTCACCGCCGCCTAAATCGTCTTTGTTCCTGCCGCCGGTGCTGTTCGTGATGCTGTTGCTGGAGCGCGCCGGCGATATGGTGTTGCCACCATTTAAGTTTAATGTGAGATTATTGCTTGTGGCCGATGTGGAGGCAGCGCCACCGCTGCTGAAGAGCACCAAGAAGCCATTACTAATGGTGCAAATTCGAGATTCAGCTTCCTTTTCGAGTATTTGTCGGGCCTGCAAGTAAGTTCATTTATTAGTTATTGGAATAGGCTGCTGCTGACTCAACGAAACTCATTTTAAGGTGTAACCAAGAGAATTTTAAAACAACCAAAACTTAGGTCAACACAATAAATACCGCCTTCAGTTGAGAAATTTTCAGTTTATTTATAATTTAGTTGCTACCTTATAAGACCTAATACCTTGCGGCCAGTAATGTCTAATATACGTATAGACAGGTGATCGGCACAATCAAGGGCAATCTGGGACTTTTCTCCCTCTCTCATACACTGGTGCTACACAGTGATTATAAGACCAATTCTGCTTTAGGATGCAGCAGTGTGAGCAACATGCTTACAGAAATCTAGGCAATGGAAAAGGTTGGGAGGCTCGCAGCGCTGTGCAAAACAGGTGCTCTAAGAACCACTCCAATGGCGGCTCTGGAACTAGTGCTACACCTTATCGGCGGGGGGAGTACTGACTGTAGGAGAATTTACACATAGTAATTTGGGCATGGGCGGTTTGGTATAATCCATTTTTCAGTTGGGAAAGAATGTTCAGAGTAAGCATAGGAAAAGTAACGTCCTCACCCTAAACGACGTCGAAGACACAAGGCAATACACCGACCAAATTTCAATCACAAATAATTTCAGATATGCACTGACCGCCATTCACGGTGGAGCCATAAACATCTTGAACGACTCCCTCTCAGTGAATGGTGTACTTGGAGCCAATCCATCACCCACTGTAGACGACGTGCTCGAGTTGCCACGAGAATAGAGAGTGACCATTGCGCTGCTTTGTTCTGGATATTGTAACAGGTTAAACTCCTACTTATTCAGAATAGACCTTGACATTTCAAATATATGTCCAGCATGTAACGTGTTCCCGCACTCTAAACATCTCTTTGTATGCTTATCTAATCCTATACAACTGACAACCCTCTCCTTATAGCCCGACCCCGTTGAAACAGCACGTTTCTTGGACATACCATTCGAAGACCTCGATGACAAATTATTTGAACCTTACCAACCTAACGAGGACTAGATAACCGTTACAACAACAGCAAAATGGTTGACGTAAAGGTATGTTAGCTGCGCGGTTTTCCCAAAAATGAACGACGGAGTTAGAGTTGGGCATAAGCCAGCCTTTAAGCTGCCAGCCCAGTGCAGTTGGGAAGCCGGAAGCTGGGTTCTAATGCATCAGCAGTCAAGCAGCAATCAAACCTCATTTTGCATTTGGAAGGAAGAGTCTTGGAAAGCAGGGTAGCAGTGGAAAGTGTCGCCAGAACCAAGTGACTTTACTTATACTGTGTGCCAGGTTTCAAACGCATAGAGGGCAATAAAATAGTGAACAAGATTGCCAAAAGTAGTGTACGGTTGCCATCCGAATTGTCAAGAGCAATACACCAGATAAACAATGGGTCATCTGTTGTATATTTTTCCCGCATCGGCAAGGCTTCTCTTAAATCATAATGGTATGAGACACTGGAAGAGGTATCGTTAGTGAGACCAATGAGTCTGTTGAAATTTGCATTAAACACAGGTATTCTAAAGGATGAATACTCTCAATGGACTTAGTAACGGAACTCTATCTGGTATCGTAAAGGATCAAAACTGGAAATTTTGACTTTCAGTAAAGTACCTCCTTCGGCATTTAGTCTGGCAATATGAATCTCACCACAGTCGGACTATCGCTACTTAAAAGCGTCAGACCTAGGACTGACAATCCCGCAGAATTGTCTTGATTCTTTTAAAACTATACTTTAGAACTTTAATACACTTTTTGAAATAGCTGTACATATTTTTCTTCTCAAATTAACGAACTCAGAGAAGCTCAAGTTAAGAATGAATTTGATCTTCTAAGAAATCATTCATCTAAGAATTTAATAAGATAATTGGCTCACCTTGTTTCGATGCTCGGTCAACGCATTCCTCACGGATTCGTGTTGTTTTTGCAGGTCATCGGTACGTTTGTCATAGGTTTGCTTCAGACGCACGCGCTCAGCGACACCGCGCTCCACCACCGAGCTCGCCACTTCACGCTTCATTCTAATAAACGGCAGGAAAATATTATTGACACGAAAGAAATGTGAATGCAACAACAAGTTTTTGTCTCACCTAACCAACTCATCGCGATCACGATGAACCGATGACAAGTTTTTCACTTCGGTGCGACGCGCTTCTTGCAGCTGATGCATTACCTCCGAAGTGACACGATCAAGCGACGCTTTCAACTGTTTCATTTGATTTGCCTGCGAATTGCGCAACACCTTGTCCGCCAAAGCATAGATTATTTCATAATACTTCTCCTGTATGTCGCGGTACTGCGTCGAATAATCACGGCAAGAGGCGAGTAAACGTTCTTGCTGTGAACGCGTCACCAGCGCGGGACTCTCACCACCACTGCTGGTGGCACCATCCACACAGTCCTCGTTGAGATCACCAATATCCGGAAAGCAGGGCGGCACTTCCACACCCGTATCGCTAGTGGCGAGACAATTACTAAACATCAATGTGAAAGTACAATGCGCATACGCAGACGCGCAATACGGATGCAAACACACTTACAGATTCTTATTGCTGAGACGTTTCTTTAGCTTGCTGGCAATGTTGAACATGGGCTTCTTATTACCATCCATGGGACTAGATTTTTGCATAGCGATTTTGATTTTCTCCTTATCGTGTTTCTTACGCAGCGACTCCAGTTTCTTCTCCAACTCGAAACGCTTCTCGCGCACCAACTTATTGTCCAGTATCTTATCCAGCGGCTCTGCGCGCACCAAATCCACATCGAACTGCGATGACTCCACCTGCCGGATAGATGTCTGTGCAGTTGAGTCCAGCGAATGTTGATGTGTAAAACCAGGGCCGCCGGCAGTGCCCGCATCGGCAGAGTCGTGATCACCGCCAGCATTCGCCTCGACGCTCAAAGTTGCGGCCGTGGTAATACTGGCGCGATGCTTCGGACTCATTGTCGTGGACTCAACGGGACGTAGCTCCTTCTTCTGGCCACCTACTTGTACAAAAACGACTTTTGTTTGTCAAGTTTAATGGACGCAGGCAGGTTAACGGTTAACGGGGTAACGAGGTAACGGGTTGCGAGCAAACGTTGTGTTTTTTGTTTTGTTTTTGTGTTTGTGTTGTTGTTGTGTGGCAAGGTGTTAAGGGTGTAGTAGTTGGTTAGTTGTAGACAGAGGAGGAAAATGTTGAAGTGTCCAGTAACCAACAGTAGTTTGAAGAATATATAAATAAATAAATGAAAAAAGAAATAGAGACAAATAGTTCAAATAACCAAAGAAGGCATAAATTTAAATAAATTCAAAGTATTCTACATGAAATTATCAGAAGAAAATATAAATGTGGCGCTAAATACATAATAACTACCGGTCCATAGACAATAAAAATTGAACCCACACCAAGATTCTTCATTTCATGCGCTCTAACTTACAAATACATTTACATTCTAGGTACAAAGATACACAAACGGTATTTATATAGACGTAAGCGCTCTAAAACTTACATGAATTGGTTATGTCTTCCTCTGATGAGATCGGTTCGGTGCCCTCGGTCAGCACGGCTAATTGTTTGTCGCGTTTCTCCAACTCACTCTGATACTTAATTGGATTAGCTAAAGCCTCAGCGAAATTTGAGAGATCATCTGGCACATAATCCTTAACAACAATATATAGAAACAGTGATGCTAGCGTCAAGGGCTGTCCCAATTCGGTGCGTAGATTGACATGTCGATACCCTGGACACAAGCCTATAACGGGTAGAACACGATGACCCAAAAATTTTCCACCCTCTTCATAAGCCGCGATGCGTATATTGGCGAGCTCGGGCAGCACAACCTGCCACAACAAACAAAAGCAACATTTTTATAAAAACAAAAAAAATAAAAATCTGTGTTGCCACCCTTCACCTTTTTGAACACAAAGGGCTCCTCGTCATAAACCGGATTCAAGCCATTATCGCGTACAATGCGTGTGCGAAAGCGTTTTCTCACCGTATCCGCGGGCAAGCCAAACATTTCCACCTCAACGTAAGTGCCGACGCGTTTATCCGTTAAAAATTGGCCCGACAGCACAGTAATGGACACGGTACCAGCTATGATGCCATCGACCTGCAAAAAGTAATCCTTTGAAATTTTGGCGAGCACTAAAAAATCGCATTCAAATAACATACCGTGCTCTCCGCGAATGGATCCAGGCGTCGATCGGTGCGCCGCATAAATTCTGGCTTCAGTAGATAGCCCGAACGGTCATTGTACTCAAATATGCCCAAATTCAACTGCATAGCCAAGTCCAAAGTCTGATAGTTGAGCGCCACCAGCTGGCAGCCGGCATTCCAGAAGAGCTGTGGGTATAATAAGATAAAGAAATGATTAGTGCTCCAGAGTTAAAAGCAATTTAAAATGTTAGTTAATCCACCAACCTGCGGCATGAAGTTGGAACTGTCGAATCGTGTGCCGGTCGGGTAAACACGCGAGAGCTGATGCTTGTTGTAGTTGACAAATTCAATTGGGCGCTCTTTAAGCAGCGCTGTAGCTTGTTTTTCATCGAAGGAGGACATTTCGTAACAGCGATTTTTTTCTAATGGAAAGGAAAGTGAGAGAGCGAGAAAAAGAGTGTAAGTGGAATTGTTTAATTTAAAATTATTTAAAAAGTTCAGTATCTATTGATGCTTATGGAGTACAACAGCTGAATAATCCCTAAACGTGGCCGAAGATAATACATGCTTCGGATTTGAAAGATTCTGAAGAGCTGTAAAGGACTTATTAAGAGAACGCAACATATTGAATAAGCATTGGAGGTTGTGGATTTAACCATTTCTCTTTACTATACTAGATGCGACCTTGTAAATCTCTTTATTAAACTATCTCTCATACTAAAGTAAAAATCCCGCATAAAACTGACCCTAGGGACTACATTCTCAAGCGGTTCCTACGTTTAATGTGAAATAAGGGTAGGTAATATCCATTATCTCTGATTCCTTAAGAACCATCAATAATATCAACTCGTTTTACGTATGGTGAAGTAGATGAAGCTGATATGATCCATAAAAAATTCTTAAAGGAAGTCAGCATAATTGTCCTCCGACTTTACCATAAAAATATTCGTTGCCTTTCTAGTAAGCAACGTTCCCTAATAAGCAAATATTCCTTCCCATGATAGACCGGAATGAAAACGGATTCTTATCCCACCAAGTACAGCGGACTCGACAGAATTCCTCAATATTTTTATGCCGTGAACAGAGTATATTAAGTGCGCCACGAAGTTTGTTATTAGACAGAAGGAAACGTCGGATACTCTTCTTCCTAAGAAGCTGCTTATTTGTCGGAACCACTGATATTGAACTGAACGAACGAAGTCAAGTTCTTCAAGAAAAAGTTTGGCACTTTTTAAGCTTCGGTTATCTGAAGAACAAAAATGCGGTGGAGGCCGGTGAGTTGCCGGTCGGGCTATTCAAATACAGCGGCGAAGAACTGATAATGAGCATGCAACAGATTCTTTGTATAATATGGACGGACAAAAGCATGCCCGGCGATTAGAATTTTAGTTTGTTCTGTATAGATTTCAAAGCTGCTTTTGACATGTCTAAGTCTGAATTTGGTATCACCGCAAAAATAGTACAGCTGTGTAAACTAACGTTAAGCAATCGTCAGCATTTGGAAGGACCTTTCGTGCGACTTCTTCAGTCTACTCTTGGAAAAAAATATTTCGAGCTGCAGATCTGAATAGAGAAGATACAATCACTCTTATAGAAGACAGCTACTGGCGTACACCGATGATATTGATAACATTGGCCTCAGCGGCCGCGCCGTTATTTCAGCTTTCTCCAGACTAAATAAGGAAGCGAAGCAAATGGTTCCGGTAGGGAGGGCAAGACGGAATATCTGCTGTAATCAAACAAACAGTCTTCGCAACTTGGCACACTCGAAATCCAACGCAAAATAACTCTTGCCAGCAGGTGCTACTTCGGACTGAGTAGGAAATTGTGAAGTAAAGTCCTTTCTAGACGAACAAAGACCAAACTCTGCAAGTCACTCATCATTCTCGTCCTGTTATGTAGTGCGGTGTAATGGACGTTGGCCTCGTCTGATGAGTCGGCCTTAGGGGTGCTCGAGCGAAAGCTTTTGCGGAGGATTTACGGTCCTTTGCGCATTGCCAAAGGCGAATACCGCCTAACATAAGCATTTTTACACATTATTTTTTATGTTCTCATTTGTAAACTCCTCTATTTTCGGAAAAATATGACTGATAGTCTATTCTTATGTTACCTAACCAAAAAATATAATTACACATCCTTTTATCTTGAAAATACTTCAAAAAAGGAAAAGGAATTATTACACATACTTTCCGCATTTTCGAATGTGTAAAAATGCACCGGTTCCACGTAATTGACCAGCGCCGAGAGCTCAGCTGCCGCTTCAGTTTCTTTCTGTGGTTTTTCTGCTGTTGGATCGGCGCCTACTGGTGGATTGGGTGTTACATTCGGCATAGACTCATCGTCGCTGGAGCTGTCCGTATCCGATGAACCGGTGCTGTCTTTAGAATTCTGACGAATTTGCTGATAAGAAGAGGGTTAAATATATTTTTATTTATTAAATTAATATTTAAATTCGCAATATATATGTATATGTGTTAGATTGAAATTATTCATCAGTTAAATGCAAACAAAATATTTTCTCTCGCTTCTAGAAAAAACAAATAGAAAATTAAATTCTATACTCTATTCATACACTTGACATTGGCACTTGCCAAGAAAATAGTTTGCCTACCTGCAGTGGAGGCGCATAAACTGTGCTGCTAATATCCCCATTGCCAGTCAACACTGGCGTCGACATGACCGAGCCGCCTGCTGCTGCTGCTGCTGCATTGTCAGCCTGCACGGAGACTTGTTGCTGTATGGCAGACGGTGTGGTGGCGTGATTTGTTGTTGCTTTGCTGGATGCATCAACTGAAAATGCAAATGAGTGGTAAACAGTCAATTGTGATTTTCGACAATAGCAATGTGTAGATTTTCAAAATGCTTTTGTTTTCCCTGAATATTCAATACAAAATTACCCGAAACACTTTAGCTTAATCGGTTTTATGGATTTCAATAATTAGAAAAAATAAATGCTGTGGAGAAATATTTTTAGGAATTAAATGTGTGCGTGTATGTCTGTTTGTATATACATATGTGTTGCGAAAAGTTTACCAAGATTCGTAAATTAGGTAGACGAATATGTTTCAGTACATATAAGAGTTTTTTCGGAGGTATATAAAACTTTTAATTTTAAACAAAATATTAAATTGGTAAAATATTCTTTATATTCGCAACTACACTCTTCTTTTTCTAATATACAACATAGATAGCCCTATCTAGTAAATGAAGCACCAAATGCTGATTTCCAAAATAATCGGACATGACCGATACACAAGCAATTACGATTGATTTAATATGGCTTCAAAATCATGGACTCCTAGGCATTATATTGATTTGATATGGCTTCAAAATCATGGACTCCTAGGCATTATAATGGAATGTCCCTTTCTGGATATGTTTCAGTCACCAAAACAACATCTAAATGATTTTAACCTGTATGTCTTGCGCTTCGAACGGTTGGAACAACTTTACTTGAGATCATGTAGTAAAAAAGTTTTGAATCATTGAGGGTAACGTTGGTTAAAATGTCGAGGATAAGTTTGTGCACAAATAAGTGTTTTGAGGATAAATTCACTAACTCATTGGATTTGATAAAATACCAAATTTTTTCAGCTCAGCTGTCCAGTGTATCTTAAGTTGTAGGTTAGGGAGCCAAAAATATACCCTGCCTCATTTTTGTACCAGCGTCTCATCATTCTCCGCGGATGCTCTGCGTTCTGCCAAATTCACTTTTCCGATTTTCTGAAGGTGGAATCTTAAGGCTAAATGCCCAGTGATGACTCCTATATATTATATTACTAAGTCCGCTTTTGCCTAGAAGTTGAGACTTTTTGCTTTGTCTACCATCCACCTTTATCACCAAGTAACTTTGCGGTAGCACTGTGTTGCTAGTCCCTAAACAAGAGTTGTATTTCTAGGGATTCTTTGCCTCAAACAACCCTTTAAGGAGCTGAATAGTCTGGTCACCTTAAGGAAATTGAGTTCTCAGCTGCCACTGCGCGGGCTAACTCATCTAACTTTACATTTCCAGTACACCACCGCCCCATATGTTAGTCTGGGACGGATGACAATTGTGTAGAGCTAAAAAAATAACATGTGAGGTCGTAAACCCCATTTTGGTACAACAACTGGAGTTCAAGATTCAAAAGGCTTTGGAAGCCCTTGTCTCAATGTAATCGCAGCACAGGCACAGGAGGTAGAATAACTCTGAGATAGTTGACAGAATTCGAGAGAAAAATAGTTCTGTCTCAATATCCCCTTGAAGAGGTGTCTAGGACTTTTATCGGGATAGCCGATTAAGATTCATCAAAACGGCCTTAAGGTCTCTCCCTATCTCATGAACTGGTGCTACATAGCTATAGTTAAATTAATTTTGCTCTACGGTGCAATAATATGGTGGGCAGGCGTACGGAAATCCGCCTACCGGAAGTTAAAGGAAAGGGTTCAGAGGCTCGCTGCGCTGCGCATAACGGGGGCTTTAAGAGCCTCTTTATTAGCGGCTCTTGAACTGGCACTAAACCTGCCACCCATAAACCTCTGCGCTGAAAATTGGGCAGCAAAATCGGTGAGATGACTACTGGCTCTGTAGAATTTACATATAGAACCTTCGTGCATAGCACAGTAGGCAATGGTGGTTAGGCTAACAACGACTACATGTCCCCACTTTTCAATTGGGAAAAAGTGTTCAAAGGAAGCATAAAAAAGATAGCTGGCGCAAAGATATGTTAGCTACGCGCAACGCTCTTAACATCTACACTGATGCTCGAAAATGGATGATGGAGTTGGTGCAGGAATATATTATCCAGATTTAGGCATAAGGCAACCTTTTAAGTTGCCTGAGCACTGCAGTCCATTTCAGGCTGAGGGCATTGTTATTGCGAAAGCCAGGAACCTGGCCTCTAATGCCCTTGCAGGATATTCCAGAGTCAACATCTACGTAGACAGCCAAAACGGTAGATCGCAAGTACACAAACTATCTATTGGCACTCGATAAAAGAGACTGGTGGCGACACAAGGCCACAAGATGGGGCTGACAGATAGAGAAGACTGCAGGAAATGCCTAGAGCAAGGCACCAGGGTAGACAAGACTACGCTGTAAGCATCTGGAGTATCCACAGTATATTACACTGGAGGAGGTATCGTCAGTGAGGCCGCAGAGTTTGTTAAAATTCGTGTCAAGCGCAGGCATCCTAAACGATGACTACTCCTCTTGGACTAAGCAAATGAACTCCATCTGATATCGCAAAGGACAAACTGATCTATGCGTGGCCTATAGTGACCTACCAGATTAACCTAACATAACCTAACCTATGGTGACCTTAGGCAAGGGGTATCTATAGCTATTTGCATGGTAGCGTAATTGATCTGATGAGCAAATTTTATACTTTCCCAATCGTATATGGTTTCACCTTTATGACTTAACCAAGCCAGTAATATCAAAAAAGCGATAGCCGATATCACTGCAGCCGTACTCGCGTTATTCAATGTATCTTCTACGTCAGTGAATACCACTAGCATGAATTTTCGTTATTCTAAGTTACTTTCGATTGTCCCAACTACCTGATGTACTGCGGTATCAACTTATTTTCTTTTTGTGGTACGCGTGCTGTCTGATTTTCAAACATTTGAGTGGGATTTATTGTTTGATGACAACGTTCAAACAACAACAACAAACAACAATGACCCCTTCCATATATTTTAGTAAGAAGGATGGCAAACTGATCGGTTATACGATTTTAGCAAGGAGTGGTTTTTCTTTCCCGTTTTCGGTATGAAGATAATTTTGGCCTCCTGGCACACCTACTTGTCGTGTACCATATAAGTATATATACTAGGAATGCGGTGAGTAGATCTTCACAGTTTTGTAGTAGAGCGGGACATATGCATACCATCTGTGCCAGCTGCTTTAGATGGTTTGAAACCACTAAACGCTTATGTAACCATTTCTTTGCTGAACAAGAGGCTATCATCATCTTCCAGAGTTAATAATGTTATTTGTATGCTATGTTCTCAAGGTATAACGAAAATAAATTTCAAATAGATGTGTATACTTGAACAGCTGGTTTGGAAATTGTCCTTCTAGAAAATCCAATACTTTGAAAAACCAATTTAGTGTCCTTACAGAAAGTAATTGGTTTTGTAATAAGTTTACAGAAAAGTCGAAAGACCTCATACTAATGTAAGATGTATGATTTATCGAAGCTATGATTTATCGAAGCTATCTTTAATTCTTACAGATCACTACAACTAGAGGCTGGAGTCACAGTAAGGAAAAGAGTTTTAGGTGTGTAATTGCAACATGCTTTCTCCGAGTTTTGTTTTAATGAAATTACATACCGAATACCATTTTCCATACTTATATTTATTCCTTAATTATTATTATTTTACCTTCTTATTGCATTTAAATAAAGTTTTAGAATGGAATTTTCATTTTGCAGTTACTACTACATATGTATAATGAACTTGCATACCTCTGCGTATACGTAACAAATATATAAATTTTTTTAATTTTCCGCTTTACTGAATAAAGTTCACAAATCAACGCAATCAACACATTTGTATCACAATACCCACGAAATGTTTACGCTTACTTAGTGATAGCCAGCTAATGTTATCCATTAAGCAGATTCAATTTGCATTCGCGTATTAACGGCCATAATTAATTATTCGCGGCAATCACTACGGTGTAATGGCTAAGTCATTGTCGCATTATTATAAACTGCACTGCATATATGTATGTATATGTGTGTGTGTATTTGAAATATATAATATACACTAATGCGCTTACTAAAGCATACCTGTGTGTTGGTGGAAATTGAGCACTCACCTGAGTTCGCCGTCGACAATTTGCTGACCGTTGTTGGGGCCGCAGCTGCGCCTCCCTTCTTGTGACGATGGTGGTGATGATGTTTTCGTTTATTCTTAATGATAATTTTACGCTTAAGTAATGACGGTGGCGGCAAATCAACGTTAGGCTCTAGCGGATGTGAATCTAGCGGTTTATCTAATAACATTTCACCGAATATCTCACGACAGTAGTTGGCGATTTTAGCCTACATTACGGTATACAAAATATGGAAATGGAAAGAAAGACACAAAAAGCATAGACATAAAAAATAATAATAGCAATAAAAATGGAATGAGCATAAACATTTAATTATGGCAAGGAAGTCGCAAGTCTACTATGGATACAGTCTACGAACAGATATAATACTTATTTGGTATTTCAACAGTGATGGCTGTATATGGTATATTTGTGTATGTATGAGGGAGTGTCGTTGTTAATATATTTATATACTTATTTCACTGAACTAGTTTTGAAGACAAAGTTGTGGAAAATAAAAATTGTCCCAACAAATTCGAATCCGTTAGATGGCTCTGATGCCCAATTATTTGCTGTAGCCATATTAAAAATGATAATCATGGTAAAGACTGTCACACAAGATTCTAGTATTTTCGTTCATATTTGATGCCATTGGTCCATTGGCAAAGGTGTGTTTATATTGGCGATGAGATGTCTTCTAAAAGTGCTTGGAGCACGCCTATGAGACAGTCCCGCCACGATATCAAAATTAACTTTAACGCCAGTATGAGAAAAAACGTATTTTTGGCACAACGGTCGGTAAATGCAACCTCCATGAAGAAACATCCCCAAATGGGTTGCGGCTGACCGATTTTGCCGGGGTCTGAAATATGATTAAATGTAGAACTAGATTCCAGCAAAGAAAACTTCAACAACCTCGCTGTCTCTGGATCGAAAACCCATGGAAGACACATCTCCACTGTTTTAGACGTGCGTGCGTTCTGAGGTCCAAAAACCGTCTGTCAACCAAGACAAGGAAAACCAACACAAGGAAAAGGTTGAGAAGCTGCAATCACAACAGACAGTCGAACGATTTTCTAATCGACTTGCACTTCTGCTCTCTGAAAGCCCTCGTCAACAACTTGGTATAAACGAACTGTGGGACGGCATTTCAAGCTTCTTACGTACAGCTGCAATCGAAACCATTGGTTTCGGAAAAAGCAAAAGAACAACTAGTACGACGAGGAGTGCCGTGCAGCAGCGCAGAGAAAACAGACTGCCTATCTCTCAACGTTACGATCGACCACAACACGTGCTCTGCTGAGTGGTAGAAAAAGCATAACATTTGGAGACGGAGAACCCGATTCCCCAAACGATGAGAATGGAGCTGGCGTTCCATTCGCCGACCACGGAGAAGTTCGAATAGTATTTACGCATCTGAAGAACAAAGCGGTGGGGCCGAAGGATTTCCGGCCGAGCTATTCAAATACGGCGGCGAGAATTGATAAGGAGCATGCATTAGCATCTTTGTAGATTATGGCCGAGCATGCACGACGATTCGACTTTAATTGTGCTTTTCCCAATCCACAAAAAGGAGATCCCGCAATCTGCGCCAATTACCATGAAATAAGCCTCCTCAACATCGCACATAAGGTTTCATCGAGCGTGCTGTGGGAAAGAATAAAGCCCACCATCAACAAACTGATTGGACTTTATCTGTGTGGCTTCAAGCGCGGAAAATCATCAACTGAGCAGTTATTCGCCATGTCCGAAACCTTGGAAAAAACCCGTGAAAACAAAATTCTCACCACCACCTTTTCGTCGATTTCAAACTTGCTTTTGACGGCAAGAAAAGGACCTGCCTTTATGCCGCGATGTCTGAATTTGATGTCGCCGCAAAACTAACACGGCTGTGTAAACTGACGTTGAACAATACCAGAAGCTTTGTCAGCATCGGGATTCCAAACGGGGTTTCAGACAAGGCGGCTCCATATCGTGCGACTTTTTAAATCTACTCTTAAAGAAAATAATTCGAGCTGCAGATCTGAATAGAGAAGTTACAAACAATTTGAATAGCTCAGGTTCAGCTTGAACAGCACGGTACTATCTTGGATAGGTCGACCACTTCAGAGGCTGAAGTTCGGTATTATTTTGTAAATTATTATTTTTTGTTATTCTCTAAACTTGAGGTCTTAAGTAAATATTTCGAATGAAGCATAGCGCATCTCTGACATTTCATGCTACATACACACGTGGGCCGTAAAATAATATACATAACTTTGGGAGTCCAAATAACACATATGTACGTATTTATTTTTTCATTTTCCCTTTTATTGCTCGATCTCGTAAATTTATACCGCCACATTCTTATTTGCATACATTTACATAGATTTGCGTTACACTAATGTACAGTTATGCATCTGTTTGCATGTCAAACGACAAAACTTTCCTCCGCAAAAGTTCTACGATTTTTTTCCACGAACTGTTTATTTTGAAATCAATTCCATCTGCTTAGATGCATAGTTCTGTAGTGCGCCTGTTTGAGTCTTTGTGATTCTGTAAGCCTGTGAGTGTTGCTGTATCGATTTCTTTGCAAAACTAACTTGCAACCTAATTCATTGGGGTTAGCAAAGGTAACCTTTTGATTAAAACTTCTGAACTTGCATCCTTACCAACTGCACATGTGTGTATGTATGTGGAATGTGTGTGCGTGCAAAACTTGTATAGAAAGTGACTTATAGGCGGCGACAACGCGCCGCGGCGTTGAGATCCGATTTTTGATTGTTGCCAACAGAAGCGTGTTTAAAAGTTTGCATTTCTCGGCAATCTTCGCCTTGTGCTCGCAGCACCGAAGCCAGCAAAGCCTGCTATTCTCCTGCGCTTTGGCACAACAAACTTCGGCATATTGAATAACCGACGTAATGACGTTCTTAACAACTTTTAACTTTTTCACGTAATGCTTGAGTAAGTGGTTCGTAGCTCGCTGAAAGTATGCAAACTACGGAATTGCCTTACGCTCAAACACTTTTAACTGCATTTCAAACTTATACAGTTATTTTATGGCATGTGAAGAATGTGGGAAGTGTTGCTTGCGCATTATTTGTAGATTTCACACACACACACACTGACGCATTTCACATAAACCAAATATTTGTATTTATGTAACGGAACTATTTAGTTGTAATTGTAATTGTATAATCGAGAATATTTGTCTTCGAAAGCAAATAATATATCAACCCGAAGTTCCCAGCTGGAACACGCGGTCTCGTCAGCAAATAAGATAATTATTATATTACTTTATAAATGAAGTCTTCAGCGTTTTCTTATTTACCTGTTGCCTTGGATTGCAATGATTTTCGAAACTTAATATCACAGGAAATTCCGATGTTTTGAATGCGCTCTCAGCAATCGCCTCCAGCGCGTCTCTGGCATTAATTTCGGGAACGAGCGTGTAGCCATGCACAATAACGGGCTCATCAGTGCGACCGTTCCAGAAATCCAATTCCACGCATCTGAAATGTTGAAAAAAAGCAAAAGTGATTTAAAAAAATACTGGCCAACATATATAGCAGATTTTTAAAATAACTGGTCATCAATTTAGAAATCGATCTCTCTATCGATATCTGAGATGATATTTATTTTATCTGAAAGCTAATAACGGTGTTTTGAATAGGGACGCTACAAAAGTAGACCGATAGCGACAGCAGACGCCACACTTTTCCCCTCTTTTGACATTTCTCTTCAGTAAGGTTTGTCATTTCATCTTGGAAAGCTGTACGACTCAAAACTAGTCGAAATTATTAAAATTTACTACCGAAATTCGGAGTCAGTGGCCTCAACTTTAAGAGCGCTACGTCCAATTTTTAGTCGTCAGATCAACAATTGAACGTCTAGTGGAAAAATTTGAATCCACAGGCACAGTACAAAATGTTTCCGTGCCAGTGATACAAAGACATGCCAGTTGTGTCCAGAATATTGCCGTCGCTAGCGCATAAATTGAAGGAAATCGAAATCAGTTGTGAATCTCTGTGACGTCGTTGTGACGAAGGGATCATGGCCTACAACCTCACAAGATCAAATTGACATAAGAACTGAAGCCACCTGATCACCAGCATCTTCGTATGTCGTAAATTGGGCTGAGCAACAGCTTGAAAATGATCCGGATTTTCATCGAAAAATCATCTTCAGCGATGAGGCTTATTTCTGACTGAATGGCTTCGTCAATAAGCAAAATATGCGTTATTGGTCAGCCACCAATCCACACGTACTCCATGAGTCACCATTGCAACCCGAAAAAATTACGGTTTGGTGCGGTTTATCAGCCGAGAGCGTCATTGGCCCGTTCTTCTTCCGTGAAGATCAACCATTTTTGGTGAACGTCTTATATCATGAAATGGCTCAGTCAATTGGCCACCTCGGTCGTGCGATTTGACGCCGTTAGACTATTTCCTGTGGTTCTACGTCAAGTCTATGGTCTACGCCAACAAGCCAGTGATGACTGATAAACTTCGTACGACTATCGAACGTGAAATTGCAACATTTAGGCCGATTTATGCTTGAAAATCGTCGAAAATTGGGTTCAGCGTCTAGAGTTCTGCAAGCCTACTT
Source organism: Bactrocera tryoni (assembly GCF_016617805.1). Lineage (NCBI taxonomy): Eukaryota > Metazoa > Arthropoda > Insecta > Diptera > Tephritidae > Bactrocera > Bactrocera tryoni. Next base: position 26,150,712 of record NC_052500.1, read on the forward strand.
GTAGTGGCCATGCAAAAGAAGTCGAGTTCCATGGATAATGGTATTGAATTCACTTTCACAGGAATAAAAAAACCTTTGTAGCGCTTTTGTAATATCTCAGTTATTATCATCTATGAACGATTATTCAATTCGAAAAACTCTGAAGTCAATGAAACCATGAAAATTCCGAAATTTTACGGACGTTAAGGCCAACGATCAACGGACGACTACTTCGTAATACCGCTAGTACGGATGCTTGGCCTCAGCGTAATTTGGAAAAATTTTTTTCAAGCAAAGACAGCCTTTAAGGGTCGTCATCGCTAGAGTAAAAACAAGATTGAAGTATGCCGTAAGAGGTCTAGTGAGCTCTTCGACCCAAACCGAATTGTCTTTTCCTAGTTTTAAAGTGGTTATTCTAAGCTATAAAACTGGAAATTTTTTCATACGTGTATCACATTTTGTTTTTTTGTACAACGACTGGATTGAAACAGTTTCAGAAGAAAGCAACTTTTTTAACATATGCTATCTGTGTCAGCCCAAGATTGTTCTTAAGGTTCAACCATAGAACTTAGGATGACCTAATTAAACTTAATGGTAATCATCTAAAATAAAAGTAATCGCGAACTAGTTGACCTTCCATTTCATACCAATTGGCGAGCTGTTTGAACTAGTACATTTCACTGCTGGGTATTAACATATGCAATAAGACATGTCTTTTGTATTGTGCAAAGTACTTGAGGTATTGCTTACGTAACCCCATTCAATGCTGTTGCATAATGCAAATTGAATTTTGCATTGTGTTTGTTGCTTTACCAATATACGCGTTATTTGTCAATGTCTTACGCTGATAGTTTTCGGTACTCACCTACACCCGGCCAACAGGCATTGACGATAAATTTCCACCGACGATTTGCCTGTCAACTGATGTCCTATTAAGTAAGTGTTGTGGGAAGAGTTTACAAAATAATGCGATAATGGCTGATCCATGTCGTCGCATAAGTCCAGTTTGCTAGGCGCCACAATCGGATTGTCATCAGACATTAAATACCTAAAAAAATATGTAACGAGTGATATTTTTATAAAAATTCGATTTATTCACTTTATAAAATATATTACGAGTAATACTTTGAATATAACATACATCTCAAAAATATAAAATAATTTTAAGAATATAATATTTTTGAGACCGCTCAACGCCCGTGCTACCTTATATACCTAAAGACATTTTGAACTTTCTGATCTCCACATAATTTTTGTAAAACATTTACGAACAAGTAAGACTAAATCTAAGATATAACCTAATAGAAGTTATAGAAACCCGGGATAGCTGCGTTAAGAAAATAAGCGAGGTTTAAAACTTACCATCTATAACTTCTAGTCGAATAGTGGCAAACTTTTCAATATTAAACAAAATAAACATCTCCGAAGAATGGAGTATTAAATATTCTCGACAATAGAAAGGTCACTCAATTTAGCACCAATCGATATTGCAGTAGAAAACCCTGCGGCAAAATAAGCTGCAAGATTGGTGGCATTAGGTGAGTTCTCCACAAGCAACTTCGGGTATAGCTCAATAAGCGGGGGACTGGTGGACAAATTAGACCACATATCCACACGCTTTATATGGGAAAGAAGGTTCCAGGTCATGCTAAAGGAATATGGATGCGCAGAAGCTAACGACGTATCAGCGGAACTTACAACATCTACACAGATCTCTATCTATTGCTCGGAACTGAATCTCAGGCGATCCTTCAAGCTTTCGGATTACTGCAGTATCTTTCAGGTGGAAGTATTTGCAGTTGAGAAAGCGGCTGAGATAGGTAACGACGCAGAAAATAACGTAAAAAGGATCAATGTATACATACTTCGATAGCTAGGCAGAAATTAAGGCAATAATCTCATATCGCATTATGTTAGAGAACATTCTCGAAGAAGCAGGGAAGCGTAGAAGCAGGGATACGGTAGATATAGCGCTGTCGGAAAGCGGCTGCATGAATGCTGGTTTCCAGGTCACAAAGGAGTTCTAGGAAACGAAACAGCTGATGGGATTGCTAAAATGCTATCTGTCTGGCTACCGAATGAGTACAGGGAATACGGAAGTCACTAACAACGATATACAACGAAATTTACGTAAAAGCTGACAGTCGGATCAGGATGAGTTGGAATGCCAAAGTACTTTCAAGTTCGCCTAGATCAAGTGCAAGATATACTTAGAAAAATTCGCTTGCTTCTTACTCAATGGCCTCGAAAGCTCTGCTGTATGACTGCTTAACAGGTCACAACCTACTGACATCACAGTTAACAGAAATTAACATGAGGGGGACGCCTCCTATGCATTCGTCCAGCACTTTTTAGAACGCTTCAAATATCTAAGAGCTTCGGAGTTCAAAGGACTGAAAGGAGTTTTATGGACCTGTGAAACATTTTACTTTGCGAGTTCTTGATAATTCCTGTAATCTCAGTTTTTAAACAAAGATAATACTGCAATGGCTTTTCGGATTAGCCTTGCAATATCCAGGTAAGTCAAATCGTATGATGGTCTATTCAGCAAATAGCATAAGTTCATTAATGAACATTGAAAGTTGTAAAAAATAATGGGGCGAAAATATTCTCGATTTAAAATTAAATTTTTTTAACCGAGATGAATATTTTAAGTTACTATGGATAACATATATAGCGCTCGTATTGCAAAACGTTCCGAGTATGTATAACATCAAAACTTGCAAAGTTTACAATAAAGTTGTAGTCGTAGGGTTGTTAAGTCCCGCTAAATAAAAGTAAACCCTCGAATTACTTTCTACTCGGTCCGAAGTTTGGGCAAACTTCCGCATCGAATCAATCGGGCTTTCTTTTATCCTTGCTTCAATAGCAACGAGCATGTTTGTCACAAATACCGTAAATTTGTAGACTTTTGATGTATAAAATCTATGACTAAATTAGTCAACATCAACTTATTTCTAGTAGAGACATAAACTTAGACTCCTTTCCTACCATAATATAACCTTAAAACCTTAAAGGTTGTCAACCACGTCGCTCAAGTTAATGAAAGGTCAAGATATTTTTCTAAAGTGATTTTTTTTTTACTCAACTTTAAAGAGATAAGACTACAGTCGGCGTTTTACCATTAATTTAGTTAATACTTTGTATTTGAAAAGAGGCAGAGTAGAGCTATTTTAAGTAAGTTTAAAACCATCTAACACCAACTAATTAACCAAAGAGACGATTTTTGTATATTTTTCATATTATCAGATGTTCATAATTTACTAAAATTAATGAAAGTTTGGAAATAAAATATATATTTTTGTCTGATACCTACCTCAGAAAACCATCTAAGCTCAGCTGGTTCTTCTGCGCATTGAATTTATTCGGCTCGTACTCCTGTATAATCTCCTTGGCACGAGTTGCGTTCGCGTAAGGATATAAAATCTCGTTCAGACGCGGATCGCGCTGTGTTTTGTTGAGAAACTCGACAAGTTGCGCGATGCACATGCATTTGCGTTTAGAATTGCCGACGCTGAAAACAAAAATATAGAAAAGATTTGTAATTTTACGATTTTTCAAAGTGCTTGAAGACCTCTTTCATTGGCTGCTGAGCTGTGAAATTTTTCAATTTCATTCAAACTAAATAAAGCATTTTATTAATAAGTCGAAAAAAGTATTTTTCAATAATTTAAATAAATATAAATTAGTTCTTTTAAAAATTGCAATATTTCTCACAGCGCTGGCAGCCTCATTCTTACTATGGCAAGGGTTATTAAGGTGTCAAACCGTTATTAAGTACTTACATGCCATCGAATATTTTCTCCACTTCACTGCGCTGCGTGAGATTCTTGTACAAATTGAAAAAGTCCTCGAAATGAAACTTTGGCAGGGACAAGGTCTCAATTTTCCCCGACGGCAAGCCACTCATGTCCAACGCCTTCTCCACGCGCTTGCGATCCTCTTTGTTTTGTGCGAACATTTTCATGATGCTGCCACCAAAAGATGCACAAAGGTGAAACAGTTACAATTCACTTAAATATATATATGTACGTATGTATGTATATGTATATGTAAAAATATATGTGCAAGTATATCATGAAAGTAATTTTGTGAAGAACAAAAGCAAAAGTACAGTGCAAATTAAATATGCGCTTCATTTCCGCTGCACTCCTGCAGCACCTTCGATGAAATTGCGGCAATAAGTAATTATTTTCTGACTTTCAATTTTACTTAAGCGTCAGTTACTTACTTCTTCACTGGAATTTTGCCACCTTTGTCAACCTGCAGGCAGAGTTTGGTGTGCGCCTTCTGCAGAAACGTATTGGCCGAGCCATTCAGTCTGGCCAAACTGTAAGCCAGACGCATAATGCCATCGCACCATTGCTGCAAAGAAAAAATCGAGAAAAAATAAACGGTTGGCGAATTAAAATGTGAAAGGCATTAAAAAAGCCGTTACAAATGGGAATTGCAAATTCAGTCATTTCTAATAAAAAAAGAAGCCGAAATTCATCTGAATAATAGCCTGTTGGTCGCACAATGACTGACTGTGACCGCAATAAGTTTTACATAAATTAAGTACCCTATAGAGGGTGATGTTGTTAGAGGCTTTGGCTGCTTAGTTGAGAATAAATGTGAAATTTAGTGCTTGGAAATAATTTTGATATATTTGCGGCTCATGAAGAACAGGAATCGCTTCTTAATAGATTCCGATCTACAAAATTTTCTACCCAAAATTAACGATTTCACTGTTTCGCTGTGGAACCAATTATAACTTGGACGAAATATTCTAATATGACCAAAAAAATTACCGAATAATTTTGTTATTGTTATCCATGGTCAGTTAAAACAAGAAAAAACGTTAACTTCGGTTGCACCGAAGCTAAATACCCTTCACAGGTGCATTTCTGTTAGTAACTATGTGTTCAGTTTGTATGGAAGCTATATGCTATAGTAATCCGTTCTAAACAAGTTTTTTAGAGATTACATTGTTGCCTTAAAAAATAACATATTTCAAATTTCGTTAATATACATACATATTTGTCAAATGTGAAAGTGGTCCATACAAGAACTTTATTCTGATCGTTCAGTTTGTATGGCAGCTATATGCTATAGTTAACCGATCTGAACAATTTCTTCGGAGATTACATTGTTGCATTAGAAAATAGCATATATCAAATTTCGTGAATATATCTTGTCAAATGTGAAAGTTTTCCATACAAGCATTTGATTCCGATCGTTCAGTTTGTATGGCAGCTATATGTTATAGTGGTCCGTTATCGGCCGTTCCGACAAATGAGCAGCTTCTTGAGGAGAAAATGACGTTTGCAAAATTTCAAAACGATATCTTAAAAACTCAGAGACTAGTTCGTATATATACACACAGACGGACAGACAGACAGACGGACATGGCTAAATCGACTCAGCTCGACATACTGATCATTTATATATATACTTTATAGGGTCTCCGATGATTCCTTCTGGGTGTTACAAACTTCGTGACTAACTTAATATTCCCTGTTCAGGGTATAAAAAAATATGAAATAATTTCTTAGTATACAAGCTAGCCTGGAAATGTTTTCCAAGATATTTTAAGGTTGGTCCGGTGCTAGTATTGATTTGTCAATATGCGCTGAACATAAATGTCAAAGAAATATATTTACTTTGACAGATAATTTGACTGCTTATCTGACAGCTGTTATTTTAGAAATGTTTACGCTCCCAAAAACACCCTATATATGTTAATCTGTGCTCAAATATGAAAAGAGAAAGCATTCAAATGAAGGACAACCATTTTTGATTTGAAATGTAAATTTTTTCAGGGTTTACTAATAACCATAATACATATGTACATACTATATATGTAAGTTAGTAGCAGGGCAATATTTCACAGTAAGTAATGGAATTTAGATTTTATAATCAATAAAACCAAGACAAAGACATAAATTATTCATCTCGCGTTAAAAACCTCATGAACTTGGGCACAAAGCTCAGCCTTTAGACATTATTAAAAGTAGTAATCTCTGAGCTTAAATATAAAATAACAAATAATTTAAACATTGATTAAGGCGTGTCTTCAAAGTGCTCCAAAAGTAGGCAATAAGTCTTTCTCTTAGGAATATGAATAGCTGAAGTCAATATTTTATGTTAATATTATTGTTTTAATTAATTTAATGTTTTGGCATTCCACCAAAGCTTTAGGCTATAATAATAATTTGAAGTAATTGCTTGCAATTAAGAATTTTTGATTCACGATTCAGGATATAGGTGGTAGGTTAACTTATCAGCATCATAAGGGCCTGGCTTGTTTGTATAATTTATTCCCGCGAGTAATCAATTATTGGCACGGTTATCAAATACCAGATTTACAAAGCATTCGCTATCAATTTTTGCAATCTGAACAAGGTATATTAAGTTTGAGACAATTTTTTTTTTATTTGATAAGACATCTTCATGAAATTCGGCACACATTATTTTTCAATGCAACACTAAACTATCTAAAGAAATTTTTGCGGATAGGACCACTATAGAATACAGCTGCCTTACAAATAACGAATGGAATCAAGAGCTTATATGCAATCTTAATTTCTAAGTTAGGGAGAAAATGTTTTACATTCAGCGAAATATTCATTATTTACTGCTAAGAGCAAAAAATAGTAGGACTTTGTTCATAATTTTAAAATTCTTTATTTATTCTTCAAAATCTATGTCGTCCCCTCAAAGTAATCTTTCTTGGCTCCAATACACTGTTGTCAACGCTTTTTCCAATCTTCGAAATAGTTGGTAAAGTCAATTGAGTCTTCAATGGACTCAAAACGGTTTCCCGGAGCGAGAAACTTCGCGCAAACGACGCATAATATTCAAATAGAATTCTCTATTGACCGTGTGGCTGGTCAGAAGGAATTCGGAGCGCACCACATCTCTATAATCGAAGAAACCTGCCAACATAACCTTGATTTTTGACCTGCTTTGACGTGGTTTTTTCGGCTTCGGCTCACCTTCGACAAGATATTTAATTCCGCTCACAAGATTTAATGGAACTACTTTGTTGAATAATTTCAGTCATCGTAAAAGTCGCCGAATGCACTTTACCTACTTGAGAAGGACAAGCTGATTCCTGCTAGAATTTATTTGAGTTATTTTCACATGGAAAAATATACAACTAATCATATCACCGTATTTAATAACTACATGACAACCTTCGGCGTATATGCTGTAGCACTCGTTTGGCGGTGAATTACTTAGAAAAATACGGAAAATTCCTAAATACATTTTGAAACATCAAAATTAAGCCGCTATTGTGTTTATAATTTCATATAATATCTCATTTGTATATGTATGTACAATATGTGGCGCCGAATATTGCGAGGCTAGGCTAACAATAATATTTATGAATTGTGAATTACGATGATTAGTCAAGAGGGCGAGACGAGACGAGAGGCTTGGCCTCACAGCCTACGAGGAAGATTGTACTTAGCGTAATACAACGATGTTAAAGTAATTTTCAATTCAATTGTGTAAACACTTTAATGTGATTATAAGAAATCATTCAAATTTGTAAAATTATTGCCAATGTATAGTCTGTATATGACTTTATTTGTTCATAATATATTTTAAGCCATTTTATTTTATTCATTTTATTATCATATTTTGTTTTTATTTTACTTTAATATGAAAATCTAAAATTGATACAGTATTCTCCAATGCAAATGCTGTTGTCTCCAATATTTAGCTTATAATTATTTCGTGTGCTTTATTTATTTCCTTAATACCATATATCACCCTCTGTTACTTTTTAGTTACGTATACGCCATGTATTCTTATAAAGAGTTTCAACAGCAAGCGAAAAATTGCAACTAACTAGGCAAACACATTCTTTTCAGACAAGTTATAAGCTCAATATTTAGATTTACGATCTAGAGAAAGTAGTAACAAAAACTACTTAAAAGTTGTTCAAAATTTCAAAAATTATAAAAAAAAATAATTTTTATGATGTACAAGTTGTGTTCCAAAAAAAACAGGACAGAAAAGAAATAGAACAAATGGTTTTTTCGGTAAAATAAATTTATTTTATTCAAACTAGTCTCCTTTTGCTTCAACATAGCCTTTTGCATGGTCCAAAAGCATGTCGAACGAGTGTTTTAGCTCGTTAGCCGGTATGGCCGCCAGTATGCCGGTGCATGCCTTTCGAATGACCTCTAGGTCTGCATAATGCTTTCCTTTCATGGGCAAATGCATTTTTCCGAAAAGAAAGAGGTCGCATGGTGTCATATCAGGTGAATACGAGGAGTGGCTGATGGTTAAAATGTGATTTTTGATCAAATAATCGTTCACAAGATGTCCTTCGAATGTTGGATTCTGAGCATTTTTTGGTCGTGAGTCAACACCGTGCACACACCTTTCGTAAGCCCAAATGTTCGGTCAAAATGCAATAAATCGATGTTTTAGAAATGTTAAATTCCATTTCCATGAACTTCAATGATGATTTCGGCTGATTTTTGATGAATTCACGCAGAGTTTCGATGGAATTTCCGGTGCTTACGGCTTTTGATTGACCTACATGTTGATCGTCGTTTGTGTCCTCACGACCACTTTGAAAACGTTTAAACCACTCGTGCACTCTGCTACGGGATAGGCAATCATCGCCATAAATTTGTTTCATCAATTGAAACGTTTCGGTAAAAGTTTTACCATTTTTAAAACAAAATTTAATGTTGGCTCCTTGTTCGAAGTTCATTTTCGCTCCGACAACACACTTAAAAAGCAATCGATTCCCCTCCAATCAATGAAATGTCATAAAATTCTCAATGAACAATCGATAAAGATAGCAGATTCAACGCAACAGTCGACGAATAGATGGCGCCACCAGGAGACGCTAGATTCCAAAAGTCCTGTTTACTTTGGAACCCACCTCGTATAGATAGTTAGATATATCCCATTTAATTAAAATATAAAACGTTTTGTTTGATAATGTGTTAGGATTTTGAGGGTAATGTCATATTGTTATTCTCTTAGAAGCCCTCCTCCATAATGGGGAAAAAATGAACGATTATGATTTCAAAAATAATGATAGCTTGGCAGCCGCAATTCGAAATTTTCATACAAAATATGGTTGGAATAGATTGTCAAAAAAGAAATGCGTTCTCGAAAATTAACGATGGCGTTGTTGCGGGAATATACTGTTAGACTCAAGACGGTCTTTTAAGTTGCCGGACTACTGCATTATCCTTCCAGCTGAGCTATTGCGATCGATGGGAAGCTGGCCTTTAATGCACCTGCAATCAATTCGAAAGTCAATATCTAGGTAGACGCTAAGCAGCAATCAAGGCAGTAATCTGTATTGCATATCATCCAGAAGAATTTTGGAATGCAAGGCAGCAGTGGAAAGTGTTCCGAGAAACAAGCAATTTCACTAACTTCACTCCTACTGAGTGCCAGGTCACAAGAGCATCGAGGGCAATGAATGGTGTACGGCTAACACCCAAAAACGATCGAGAAACCCATGCATTGTCTATACGACGATCTGGATTGAAGCACGATTAACGCAATTTAAAACCCGAAGGAATGAGCTACCTGGTTGCAAAGTCATGTGCAAAATTGTAGAGAGGAAGTACATCAAATTCTTATTGGCACTAGAGCAAGGTACCAGGGAAATAATGAAGCATCTCTTGTGCACTTGTCCTGAATTGTCAAAACTACGCTTTAAATATCTCTGGTTCCCAACCGTACTCTATGTAAACCGGCTAAAGAAGCGCCAATGTAGCGGTATTTGCATTCCTTTTAAATTTAGTAAAATAGACTCATTTTAAATTTTATATGCTTGTACAATTCATTTGAAAAGCCTATCTTTGTGACCATGATTTAATGAAGAGAGCGGTCAATAAGGTTGAGCTTTTGTACTTAAAATTAGCGAATTACAATCTGTGGTAATCTATTCTTATAATATTGAGTATCAGATTTAACAGTATCTTTTATTTTTTATAAGTTATTATTTATATAAAACTCTTCGACAAATAAGTACATATGTATGTATACACAAATTTGATAACCAAATCACCGCCTCAGCCTAGTAATTAATTGATAAGCACAAGACAATTCTTCACTCGAAAACGAGTATTTAAGACGCAGTCATCAATTTCGCATACAGTTTGCCTGAAATTGTGGAGAATGGCGCAGCGTTTGATATTCTTGTCCCTTCTGTGCGGGCATCTTTTGTATTCAGGGAATTGTTCAGCACCTATTCAAAGTAGCGCCAATGTAGCGGTATTTTCATTTTTAAAATTAATAAAATAGACTAATTTTAGTTTTTATATTCTTGTGCAATTCATTTAGCCATTTTTCACCTATCTTTGTGACGATGATTTATTAAAGACCGCGGTCAATAAGATGGAGTTCTTGAGCCTCAAACTAGAGAATTATAATTTGCGGTAATATATTTTTATATTATAGAGTATTAAAAAGACTTAACAGTATTTTTTTCTTCCTTAGTATGCAAAGCGAATTAATGGCAATGAAAGAGCAGCTTCTTCGTGAAATAAAGGAAATAAAGAATAATCAGGAATCTGTGCCACCTGCAACCAAGAAACCATCTTCTTGTACCGAAGCAATGCGTCAAGAAAACGGGAAATATGCAGAGAGTGGTGTTTATGAACTTAATCTGCCGGAATTCCTTTATCACCCTTTCTATGTTTACTGTCTACGTGATGCCAATGGCGGCGAACCATGGACTATAATTCAACGTCGTCAAAGCAACGACACCGACTTCTATCGTGGTTGGTTCGAGTATGAACACGGTTTCGGCGATTTGAATGCCAATTTCTTTCTCGGCTTGGATAAAATATATGCCCTGACGAGTTCGCGATCTCATGATCTTTGGTTTCAATTGGAGGATTTTCAAAATGAGAAACGTGTTGCTAAGTACGATAATTTCGCTATAGGCAATGCTCAGGATAAGTATGAGCTAATTGCGCTTGGTCAATACTCAGGCACGGCCGGTGACTCATTCACTTATCCACGCGGTTCAAAATTCACCACTAAAGATAGTGATAATGACAAAAGTAGTGTTAACTGTGCAGTATATTATAAGGGGGCTTGGTGGTATAATGATTGTAGTTACAGGTAATACATGTTTTCTTCATAACTATGAATGAATTTTTTTCATATGGAGTTTTCAAATAAAATTATATTTGACATTAAATTATTTAGCTCTTATATTTTACTTACAGCAATCTGAACGGTTTATATTTAGGAGGAGAATATCCACAAAGTCAGGAAGGCAAAGGCGTGATGTGGAATGCCTGGCGTGGATTTTATTACTCTCTCAAATATGTACATATGGCTATAAGACCGAAGTATCACTGAGATGGTGGTTTGCTATTGAAAACCTTAGCCTCCATAAAATGTTAAACATTTTGACGTTATGGCTATTGAAACAAGTTTAACTTAGCATAATGTTTTATAAAACTTTGCATATTCAATTTAGCAACAAATAATACATTATTTGAAAAAAGACGGTTTCTTTTATTTCTAAAAACAGTATAGAAAACTATCGTTTCATAATATAATTTACATTTGTATGAACATTGTGACAAAAAAGCATCCGGAAATTTGAATTAAGTTCTCCGGTTAAATCATTTTTCAAAAAAATGTATTTTGCTAAGTTGGTAGGACTGTCTGTAATTACTATGCCAACTATGAGCACGATCTGTCAACTAGTTTGTTTACAGCAGCTGCTTAAGGGATCGTCTTAGTGTGAAACTTTCGAGAAATCGATTTTTCTTGTTGCATTATCGGATAGTATACACTATAATAAACAAAACCACTCGTGCACTCTGCTATGGGATGGGCAATCATCGCCATAAACTTGTTTCATCAATTGAAGTTTCGGTAAAAGTTCGAAGCTCATTTTCGCATGACTCAACTTGTAACTCGGACGGAACAGAAAACTTAATGGATAAGATCAGTTTAGGCTTTAACCAAATATACTTTTCGCCCTAAAATATACTATAAGGCGAACCCGATTTCCCAATCAATGACGATGGAGCAGACGTCCATTGCCCGACCATGAAGAAGTCTGAATTTCAATTACCCATCTGAAGAACAACAAGGTCGCGGGGATTAATTGGCGGCCGAGCTATTCAAATACGGCGGCGAAGAACTGATAAAGAGCATGCATCAGCTTCCTTGTAGAATATGATCACACGAAAGAATGCACGAAGATTTAAATTTAAGTGTGCTCTATCCAATCCACAAAAAGGCAGACGCCACAATCTGCGCCAACTATAACCGCGTGAGCGGTACCTACCAACAAAGAAATAGAAGAAGATACACTCACAGTCACTAAAAGACAGAAATTTGATTTCTTTTATATTATACCGAGAATGGTCAAAGTTAGGTATTTTTTGAAGACCTAGATTGAGCTAATTTCATAACAAAATAAAAATTATTAATCGAATATGCTGTTATTGTATTTTTTTAAACTTATTTATGATAAAAAATAAAGCTCGATATTCGTTCAATCATTGCTTAAAGAATTTTCCCGAGTCTGATTGATCAAACTCAGACCCAATCAATTTTCTTGGTGTCTAAAAATCAGATGCGTTCAAATGTGCTTTATAGGAGTTCACCCAACCTACCTACGCACTCATAAAAAAAAAGTCATATTTGCCAATAAATTCGATATCGCCTAACAGCATTAGAAGTACCCACCGCGTAAGTAAGTAAAAGACACACCCTCGTATTGGCAAAAACAGCATGCCACAACACAAAGTAGTGAGTAATTAAAAGTTCTCGAAGTTTTCAAAAGTAAACGAAGAACTTTTATGCTTCCACACCAATCTAAATTTGTTTGTGCACTCGCATACAAGTATATATATATGTATAAATGTATACAAATAAAAGTGTCCTTTTTCGGCCGATTATTTTACATGGTTTTAGTTTTGGCCTATACTCTAAATTTCCCCAAATACAAAAACATTTTCAAACAAAATGTGTACCGCCATGCGCTTTACCTAGATCAAAAATTGCTGTCAAGCCGACAGCAAGCGAACATGTAACAACCGAAAAGATTTAAGCAAATCAAACACAAATACAAATACAATGACTTGTTTGGCCCATTGCCAAAGGACACAGTAAGCAGACGGACGGCTATTTCGGACAATTTAGCAAATTCGTGTGTGTAAAGTTGAGTATTTAAGCAACAATTTTGGCAAACAACAAACGAACTTTTCAACATTTAACAATCCGCTTTCGGTCAAATGTCAAATAATGGACGATAATTGTTCCGCTCTTAAGTTAATAGGTCTGGAAAGCTGTGCCAGGGTCGTAGAGACTTAAACAATTTAAAATTTTGTCTGTGATCTTTATAGATAAATTTGACTTAAATAAGCTTACAAAATTGAAACTTAAACTGGGAGTTTACACTGAAATTTTAAATACTTGACGAGCTTTGTGGAATTTGTTATTGGAGCAATTAAAAATCGTTATATACATATGTATAAAAAGTACGTGACACGTTGTTTGTCCGCGATGGACTCCTAAACTACTGTTCCGATTTTAGTAAAATTTAACACACTGTGTCCAGTTCGAACTAACTTAGAAGATAGGATAGTTCATAAGTAAAGAATACAGTGAAAGGTCTCTCTCTATTAAGCGGACATCTGATAACGTTTATTAAGTACAATCTAATAAGCGGACAAATATATTAACTGGACAGAAACGCTGGTAAGCAGACGTTGAGAAAGCCTTCCTTTATTCGTAAATAGAAATTTCGCTGTATTGAACAAGTGGTTTGTTATATGAATAATTTAATAAATGTAAACCAACACACAAGACTTGAAGCAAACTCAAGATATTATCCATTGTTGAATATTGTTCTCCTTGGTAAAAATCGCCAAATAAACCTCTTGCTTCCGACACAAAAAGTTGCCGAAAACACACTAATTGGCATATGGAGTCTAATTTACACACGAGCATAAAGAAGTTCGTACCAATCTACGAAAAAAATTGTATCGATTCGGTTTGCGGGCCGTTTAAATTGACCCATCCGACTTTTTTGTAGTGACTTTTCAGATTTTTCCGATTCCAGCGTTGCATAAAATATGTCCCGCTTTCTATAATCATACACTGAAGGTATATTAAGTTTGCCATGAGGTTTGTATCCGCTGAAGAAACGATTTGGGCATGTCCGCCTGTATGTATAACATACATATATGCGAGCTAGTCCCACAGTTTATGAGATATCGATCTGAAACTTTGCATCCGCACTTTTCTCGCCAAGAAGCTGCTAAATTGTCGGTCGGTATTAGACCACTATAGCACATAGTTGCCATAAAAACTGGACGATGGGAATAAAGTGCTTATATGGAAAACTTTGGAAATTGAGGAGATATCTTTACGAACTTGGGCACGAATTATTGTCCAAAGCAATATTAAAATTTTCGAAAAAATTGTTCAGATCAGCTTCGGTGCAACCGAAGTTAACCTTTTTTCTTGTTTAATGTAAAATTTACACTTTTATTTCATTTAGATGCTTGATCGCATTTCTCCTTCCTATCTTTATCTATTATATATTTGTGTTGTGCATTTTGATATTATCCGAATCGACTCAACTGGATACCATAAAAACCTTTATCGAAGATTTCGGATGACAAGCCTATCCGAACCGAATGAACTAGATACAATGAAAACTTTTCCCATAACTAAAATTCAATGAAAGCTTTTCGCATAACTAAAATTTCATTGAAGATTTCGGGCGACAAAACTGATGGGAGGCGGCTGCATTTAGAACTGCTTGTTAATATCGGTCGAGAAAGGATTATCCTCAATTAATAAGATTAGAACAGATTAGTCAGTCAGTCAGTCCGTCAGTCCATACAATAGAGGTGACTTAAATGCCTTCTTCTCAATCACGAAGTAACACTTAGTCCAGTAGTCCCGTTGAGAGACTTGAAATAGGAGTAGGTTAGGTTTAGCGGTATTAAAGTCACGCCCGGGTTTTTTTATAGCAAGAGGAAGCATCGAAATCCTCTCGCCATAAAAAGACTGAATGTGATGACAAAGCTGAGTTCAAAAGTCAGCTGAGTCTAAAGATATTAAATCCTCCGTGCGAATTTATATAGTTTCAGGAGATCGAGTTCAAGTTAAGGAATCACAGCACTCAATTTAACAATTAACTAAGATAATTCCGCGAATTTATTGTACTCATACCGGTTACAGCCTTTTTATAATTTCATCATATATCAAAAAATTAAGATAAATCGAAATTGAGCTGCACAAATTGAGTCTTAATTAATTCAAATCAAATTAAGTTGTAATTAAATCAGTTCAAATGTAGTCTTAATTAAGACTAATTGCCTGCAATAAAGCATGAATTTAACGGCGTCATAAACTTACCTGTGCAATCTCTCTTTTGGTACTGCAGAAATTTACAAATGTGACGTTAACGAAATCACAACCATGACAAATGGTCACAGTTTTCTCCTCCAATGTGTCCTGTGACCCAAGCGTAACAATTTGACGTAGTTTAGAATCCTGAAAATAAATGAAAAAGAAAGTATATTAGTTAAATTAATTTGTGTCAATAACAAGGATTTGAACGCAAACTGAAATCTATAGGAATCGCAATGAAATGTTTAATAACTAATAGTACCTAAATTTTACAATAATTTGCGAAAAAAATGTAACTTTTCTAATTGATTATATAAGTCGTCATGTATTCAAAGGTTAGAAATTGAGTAATTAAAGTAATGAATCGGCAATTGAATCACTAATTGTTCTTAATTTAACATGAACAGAGCTGGTAGCTAATCGCCAAATCATTAAGCCAGCAATTGGTTAATTACTCAATTATTAAGATAGCAATTAATTGCGCAATTAGTATTTAATTTGTAATAAATTTTTAGGAGAAAAGGCTTTGTATGCTCAGTGAAAACATTATTTAAAAACTGGTAGAATTTACAGAAATCAGAAACAATTAGGGCTGTAATTTATTAGTCTTTTGTTTTCAACATGTTTTTGCTAGACAAGGACTAAATCTAAATGCAGCCTAAAAATGTATTCTTAAAGCCGATTAAATTTTTTGATATTCTTATTTACAAGCAAATTCACAAGTCGTTGGCAAATACTACCTGTTTAAACAAAATTGAGTGCTTTTGTTTACAAAACACGTTGAACCAATTTAAGTTTAGTTATCTCAACTAGTTAACCTGGCGGATGGTGACATGTATAGAAGTTCACGCAAGTGAGGAAAGTTCTCTGATTGCCAATCACTTGGGATAGGCTAGACACGATTCTTTCAGCTCACCACTTCCGATCTTAGAACAATTATCCTCTGGGTAGCCAAAAAAATATCGGTTTGAAGGCAAGCTAAAGTGAGAAGGCGAATGATCCGTACCCAAGGTTGTACACTGGGTTTGGTACCCGCCACGTAAAAAACACTACCAATGAAAGGCGCACATCAGCCTCCTTTAGACAATGACCATCGAAAACGTACTAAGGATTACGATTGAAGAGCATTCACCTGGAATGTCCAGTCCCTAAATTAGGAAGGTGCCGCTGCCCAGATGGTTTATGTTCTCGAAAGAGTAAAGGTTTACATGACCGCAAAACTAATACGGCTTTGTAAACTGAAGTTGGGCAATACCAAGAGCTCCGTCAGGATCGGTACGAACCTCTCCGAACCGTTCGATACCAAACGAGTTTTCAGATAAGGCGACTTCTACAATCTACTCCTCAAGGAAATAATTCGAGCTGCAGAGCTTAATCGAGAAGGCACAATCTTTTAGAGATCAATAAGAGTGTATAGTATAGCTGCTAGTGTACGCCGATGACATTGGTTTCATTGGCCTCAACAACCTCGCCGTTAGTTTTGCTTTCTCCAGACTGGATAAGGCAGCGAAGCAAATGGGTCTGGTAGGGAATGAGAGCAAAACAAAGCATCTTCTGTCATAAAAAAAAAACAGTCAGCGCAATCGCGACTTGGCTCTCACTTCACTGTTGACAGTTATAACTTCGAAGTCGTCGATAATTTCGTATATCTTAGAATCAGCATTAATACCAACAACATCGTCAGCCTGGAAATCCAAGGGAAGTAACTCTTGCCGACAGATGTTACTTCGGACTAATTGGCGATTGAGAAATAAAGTCCTCTCTTAACAAACAAAGACCAGATTCTACAAGTCACTCTTCATCCGCGTCCTGCGATATTGGGCAGATTAACGGGTGATGAACAACAGTCAGATTAGTCGACGCTAGTAGTTTAGTTGCTTAACTACGCTTAACTATGCGTGACTACGCTTACTAGGTCATGTCGTCCTAGTGTGAAAACACTCCAGCTCTGAGAGTATTTGACGCAGTACGGTGGAAGCAGAGGAAAAGGAAGACCTCTAATCCGTTAAAAATACCAGGAAAAGGACCTGGCTGAACTGGCCGCTATTATAAATTCGGCTATAAGCGCGTAAGAGATGTCCACGCCAATAAAGCAGAAAAATTAACCTCCTTGTACAAAGCATATCTAATTAAAAATCTATGAAAAGAAATCTTTCTGAAAAGTATAATTATATTTATTAACATATGTATGTACATAAGTATATATAAGTCAGTAAACATCATAACGCCTACATCGAACTGCTGAAGAAAAGAAAAGCAAACATTATTTCTAGGTCAAGGTTATCCTCTCAGGGACACCAGCCCAGCTTAACTTATTGCCCTCAAGCAGCAAAAAACAGTCAACAGTGAAATTAGAGATGAAAATTGAAGTATGTGATTATAAATATTTTATTTTAGTAAAATCTGTGCACAATACGAAACGGTACGAACTAATACCAACTGGCTGCTGCTATCGATCAATAGAAATTGTGTTTTTCTTTTCTATTTCATTTGATATCCGTCATATCGTTTATTGAATGCTGAATGCTGTGCACGAGGCATCCTTGGCCCTTTCAAAACCACATACAATCACCAGAACATTATACCAACGGTGTGTGGTGTTTGTTGTTATTTGTTGTCGCAGAGATTAAAAGAGTTGCGCTTAACCGCAATTACGTCGTTCTTCGCCAACCGCAGGTCTCGGTTCATGGTGTTCGCATTGTTCCTGTGGCGTGCAACAAATCGCAAGCAAGTATTCGTTATTTTATGTGTATATTAGGGTGGGTCAAAAAGCGTATGATTTTTCGCTATAAAAAATTTTTTGGTATACACTGCTAAGCAAGAACCTGTGTTTTACCGTTATTTATTTGTTTCTTAATATCGTATAGAAAAATTCATAACTCGCTTCCAATTACTTGAAAATATATTTCGTTTTGTATATTTTGTAAGAAAATTAATGCTCATCAAAAGGGTCTGAAACGATTTTTTGTAAATGTTTTTTTTTTTTCGTTTAAGAGATATTAATGGTTGAAGTTTGACTATTTTGAGAGAAATTGTTTTTTTGCTTTTTTTTTTTTTGAATTATATAACTCAATGAAAAATTATTTTGAGTTGGAAAATTTATAGTTTTGTGGAAAAATTATTTTTTTTTGGGTTGTTTGACCCATCCTAATGTTTATACTCCTATAAAAAGTAGACACAGTTCTTTATGTTGCTGTATTCCGCATATTGACTGATGTTCTCTATACAATCTACAACAAAAGCTTGGCATCTCATGGCTTATGCCGTTCAGCATTCAGCATTTCCGTAGAATCGATTGTTATTGCTTAGAGTGAAGAATTGACCATAATATATATTTTACATGCAGTAGATATGTATCTTATCTATTCATATATGTATGTATCAACTTATGTACATATGTACAAGTGAAAAGGAAAACCCATACTAACTTTTACCATATTATAGCCTGACCTTGAAATGAGCGAAATCAGCTCAAAATCATGCTCTTCTCTCATATGGTATATTCGTGTTGATTAAATAGGATAAATGGGTATAAAGGATCGTTAACTAGATTTTTATCAATTATTTCATATGGCAGCTACATACTACTGTGCCCAGAAAATAAGGTGACATTGTATTTATTTTGAAAATTCTTTATTTATTCTTCCAAATCAATTGCTTCCCCTTCAAAGTAATCCCCTCCCGATGCAATGCACTTATGCCAACGGATTTTCCAATCTTCGAAGCACTGGTTGTAGTCACTTTCCGGGATGGCCTGCAGTTCCGTTTTCGCTGCGGCTTGAATCTCCTCTATCGTATAAAAGCGGTGTCCCCAGAGCGGTATTTTGAGCTTGGTGAACAGCCAGAAGTCGCACGGCGCCAGATCAGGTGAATACGGTGGTTGCGGAACAATATGGGTTGAGTTTTTGGCGAAATGATCACAAATTACGAGGGCAGTATGGGATGGTGCATTATCGTGGTGTAAAAACCAAGAACTGTCTTTCCACAATTCCGGCCTTTTTAGGCGGATAGCGTTACGCAAACGACGTATAACGTTCAAATAATATTCCTTGTTGACTGTTTGAAAGGTTGGAAGGAATTCATAATGTACAACACCACGATAATCGAAGAAAACAGTCAACATGACCTTGATTTTTGAGTGACTTGGCGCGATTTTTGGTCTCGGCTCTCTTTTGGCACGATATTTGCTGGATTGATCGGTTGTTTCGGGGTCGTAAGCATAGATCCAAGTCTCATCGCCAGTTATAAAGCGTTTCATGACACCCTGGTAGTCGGAAAGCATCGCTTCACACACTTCAACGCGACGCCTTTTTTCCAAAAAATTCAATGTTTTCGGTACCAGTCGAGATTTGACGCGCTTGAGGCCCAAAACATCCTTCAAAATGGTATTGGCTGAGCCTTTCGATATGCCAACTTCATCAGCAAGGTCTCTAATTGTTAATCGACGGTTTTTTCAACACCAAATCTTTGATTTTGTTGAACGTGAGCTTCGTCGGTTGAGGTTGATGGTCGCCCTGGACGCTCTTCGTCTTCGACACGTTCACGGCCGGCTTGGAACTCACTATACCACTTGTAAACATTTTTTTTAGACATAGCCTCATCACCAAAGGCTTTCTGCACCATCCTCAACGTATCCGCAGCAGAAAATTGATTCCGTAAACAAAATTTAATGCAAATTCTTTGCTCAACAAATTTCGGCATCGCAAAAATCGAAAAACTCACTTTTAGCAGCTCACAAAACGACACGTATCTCAAACACTAATGAATATTTTGACATGAAATCTGACATAAATGTGACTGACAGTACTACCAACCCAAAAAAAAAAAATAATTCTCTAAATCATGCAACCTTGTATCATTCTTACCTACTAATTAACAAATTCATAGCCTACCAAATATAAAGTATTGATTAAAAAGCAATGCTTGATATACTATACATCCATATATAGTACATTATGAGTGGGTGTATCTGCTGTCACAAATTTAATGACTAGTCAGCGCTGAAAACATCAGCAAGCACAGCGTGTTGCCGCATCACCAGATATGCTCATTTCCGATTGTTGGTTTTTGTAGTTGACATTGATGATAGTTAAAATTTGAGTGTTCTTTGTGCTCGTAGTAGAGTCGGTGAGTATAAAGGCTTCAAAGTACTAGGAGCCAGAGCTCTAAGCTAACCATTGTCTTGCGTTCTTTAAGTAGTCAATTGATGAATGAACTGGCTTAGCTATAAAAAGAAAATTTTCTCACCCATAAACAGATACATTCATTTTCCTATATTCCGGGGGCAAAAAATAGTAAGACTTTTTAATTTAAATTTCGGGCGAAAACCCATTCATTGACGACCAACCACCTCCAGGACAGTCATCAACATCAACTGATGACAAACACGTAAATAAAATAAATGAATTGGTGCTTAAGAACCAACGATTAACAGTCAGAGATCTTACTGGCATCGTTGGAATATCGGAAGTATCAGTGAAAGCCATTTGATTTTGCCTTAATCTTTATTTAAAAAATTTCAAAGAGTTGACATTCTTCGATTTATAAAACTGTGCGAATATTACATATGGCAACACTCAAAACTTTTTAATATTAAATCAGCGTATTCTATACAGGGCACGAGAGAGAGTTTTGTTGCATTTGTCTAATTTTCGTACCGCACCTTAATAAACTCCATACCCAAAATATAATATTGAGGTATAAAGTTTTGCATCTAATCTTTCTCGCTTTCACCTCGTCTGCAACATAGCAGTTTTGCGTTTTCACCACTCATTCCAAAAATCATTTTGTTAACTACTTCCGTTTCCTGATTTAGCAGGCAACAATTTTTTTGATGATCCGGCACTTTTCGTTCATCCGACACGAAGATCTCATACACACACCCGAATCTCGTATTTGCATACGAAGGTAGGTGCGCGCAATTTCGGTAAGTAATTGCTGCGTTTATTACTTGCTACAAATTAGAAAATTGAGTGCGGGTACTCGTGTGCTTCGTACGAATGGAAGTGGCACATGCACACATGTGAATATGTCTGTAGATGGGCATGTTCGTGAGCAAATGGTATGTAGGGCATGCACGAAACCACGAAACATTCGCTATTTTACTGTTAACATTCCGCCACTCAATGATTCGATTTGTTGCCTCCTAATTGGTTTGGCAAGCTTCGTGGCCTAAATTGATTTATGGCCACTAAGCATGCGAGTGCAAAAATTATTCGTAATGGTATTGGGTTTTTCTTTCAATACAAAGTTAAAGTAATCCTACCCTTTAACAGTTAACTTCCTTCAAGTTTTTTAAGTATGAAAATTTTAGAGATGAGACTACTCTTTTAGAATTAAAAAATTTTGAAAATTTAGAAAAATTTTAGTTTTTTTTTTAAAATGTCACCAACTGACTAAATTTGGTGTAAATATAGATAATTTGCGAAATTATCTTGATTTTGTAGAATTGTATTGTCGTAGGGATCGGAAGGATCAGCCCCACCACATAAAACTTTGAATGAGACTTCTCGAAGCTCCTGTTTTCATATCTGACAACGCTGGTATTCGGTTTACTATAACAGGTCAATTGAACAGTACCTGGCTTGACACATAGATGGCGCTACTAGAATTAAATCCATATGATCATTAGTGTGTGAATTATATCATTCGTGAAAAAATGGATAAATCGGAATTTCGCGTGTTGATAAAATATTGCTTTTTGAAGAGAAAAAATAAAGTTAAAGCAAGAACTTGGTTTGATGTTGAGTTGCCGGAAACTACCCCAGGAAAATCTACCATCAAGGATTGGTATTCTAAGTTTAGACGTTGAATGCACTGGCCGCCCAAAACAGCTTGTTACTGATGAAAGCGTCAAAAGAGTCCACAAACTAGTTTTGGAAGACAGTAAAGTGAAGACTGAAAAGACAACAACTTTAAATCTTTCAAGAATATTTTTATACTCTCGCAACAATGTTGCTAACGAGAGTATTATAGTTTTGTTCACATAACGGTTGTTTGTAAGTCCTAAAACTAAAAGAGTCAGATATAGGGTTATATATACCAAAGTGATCAGGGCGACGAGTAGAGTCGAAATCCGGATGTCTGTCTGTCCGTCCGTCTGTCCGTCCGTCCGTGTGCAAGCTGTAACTTGAGTAAAAATTGAGATATCATGATGAAACTTGGTACACGTATTCCTTTGGCTCCATAAGAAGGTTAAGTTCGAAGATGGGCAAAATCGGCCCACTGCCACGCCCACAAAATGGCGGAAACCGAAAACCTATAAAGTGTCATAACTAAGCCATAAATAAAGATATTAAAGTGAAATTTGGCACAAAGGATCGCATTAGGGAGGGACATATTTGGAAGTAATTTTTTTGGAAAAGTGGGCGTGGCCCCGCCCCCTACTAAGTTTTTGTACATATCTCGGAAACTATTATAGCTATGTCAACCAAACTCTACAGAGTCGTTTTCTTCAGGTATTTCCATATACAGTTCAAAAATGGAAGAAATCGGATAATAACCACGCCCACCTCCCATACAAAGGTTATGTTCAAAATCACTAAAAGTGCGTTAACCGACTAACAAAAACGTCAGAAACACTAAATTTTACGGAAGAAGTGGCAGAAGGAAGCTGCCCCAGGCTTTTTTAAAATTGAAAATGAAGCGTGGCGCCGCCCACTTATGGACCAAGAAGCATATCTCAGGAGCTACTAGACCGATTTCAATGAAATTCGGTATATAATGTTTTCTTAACACCCTGATGACATGTACGAAATATGGCTGAAATCGGTTCACAACCACGCCTTCTTCCAATATAAAGCTATTTTGAATTCCATCTGATGCCTTCTTTGTATAATACGAGTATAAACATTAGGAACCAATGATGATAGCGGAATAAAACTTTACACAAATACGGTATTTGAAAAATATGTAAATGACGGATAATGAAATCTCGATTATCACTTTACCATGCGAGAGTATAAAATGTTCGGTGACACCCGAACTTAGCCCTTCCTTACTTGTTTTTTTTTGAAAAAGCTCTATGCAAATTGGGGGCCACGCGAGCTCACTTTTGACCAAAACCAACGACGAGTTGATGACTTGGAACAGTGTTTGTAGATGTTCAAGTGCAATAAATCAGTGTTTTTACGTCGATATTTGATAATAGATGAATCATGGCTCCAACTCTTTACTCCGCAATTCAATCTACCCGCTCCAAAGCATGAAAAAATGCAACAGTCGGCTCACTAGGTTATGTCGTCTGTATTTTAGGATGTGCATGGAATAATTCTTATTAACTACATACTTTGAAAAAGCAAGGACCATCAACAGCGACTGTTACATAGCGTTATTGGACCAATTGAAAGACCAAATCGTAGAAAAACGGTCGCCTTAGTCACCAAGACAATGCGCAGTGTTACATAGCAGTGAAAAAGATGGATATTTTATAAGACTCTTAAAATAACTACTAACACAGTATCAGATTTTGGTTTTACTTTACGGTCAATATTAAGAATTCTTTTAGCGAGAGACGATGGTTAACGCAAATCCTATAGCACAGTTCGTAAATAGAGCATTCGAGTAAAATCTATAAATAAACTGGATATTATTAGAATTAAACGGTATTTAATTTTTTTCTATTTTTCATACACAAATTAAAATTCTATTAAAGACAGTAGTATTTATTAAGGTGTTCATTTTTACGCACATTATTTGTTTTTTTTCAAACGCTCCTTGAAGTATCAGTTTTTGCCTTAAAAGGAAGGATCCAATGGAAAAAGGTTTTTATTTTTAATTTAAACGGAGCCTACAACATTTTACTTTTCCCATATAATTTGTATGGAATTTTTTGATCTCCAACCTTTTTATCTTCAAATTTAGAAAAAGTAATATGCTAAAACAAAATGTTTCGCAAGAAAAAAAAATAATAATTGAAAAAGCATAATTTAAAATTAAAATAATTAATAATAATTTAAATTAATAATTTATAATAATTTAATTTAACAAAAACAATTTAATAATTATTCCATAACCCTTTTTCATAAAGGCATTTCTTTAAAAGCGTTAGGCTGAAAGCTATGCAACAAATGAACTGTGTTCATATAGTACACCATGCCGTATGAGCAACACAGAATGCATAAGTAACTCGTATGAGTTAGTCAGCTCGATTGATGTATAACTTTAACTGCGTATAACTTTTAAAGGAAAGATGCTATGAAAAAATTATTAAAGCTTTTTTGTGGAGCAGACATTTTTGTATCAGAATATAAATTTTTAAAAACTATAAATTTACTTGAGTAATGCTAAATATCAAAGAATCCAATGTTATCTACTTATATGGGAAATCAATATGATTTAGGTAAGATTGAAATTGAAAGTAAAGAGATTGTTTACGCTTGAAGGACCAAACCTGAAAATTTGGTGGAAGCTTGTAAAAAACAATCAATTTAGGAAATAACCGACACCCTAGCATTTATGTATTGAAACTGGGCGTAGACAGCACACCTTAAATACTTTCGAAAACGCAGATAAATTAATGGCTGTCGTGAGGCACACACATAGATTATCTACTATAAACAGCTTGCCCAAGCTGTAAAAGCGTTGGTCAATTACGTTTCTGAGAACACCTTTCGTGCTTTCACATGCACTTTACATACATATATTGTAGCGAAGTGGAGTGGGTTGGCATAGATTTAGCTATAGATATATACACAGTTTGTAACAAAAGTTTAGTTTTTTTCTTTCCAAAAAATTAGTTTATTTTTTGCTATATTTAATTTCATACTCTAAGTTTTAGCGTAACATCACTTTTCATAAAATTATAAGCGAAGGAAAAACGATATAATAGAAATCACTCACATTGAAACAAAATTTGGGTTTTGGTTATATATATAGTTTATCATACACTCATGTTGAAACAAAATTTGAGTTGCGGTTATAAAATGGTTATATATTGGTTATATATGTATGACAGCGGAAAAACTCATAATTGCTCACACATTAAATTGCAGTTAAACCGGCACATCAGCAAACTTAAATGCAACTTAGTTATGTGTAAACCCCGTCATTATGTATAAAAAAATAAATTTTCGCATATATGTATGTACATATGTGTATATAGTATATATCCTACAGCCATTTTCAATGAAAAAAATGAAAACCATGAAAGTTACTTGTTTAAGAAGGAAATTTTGTGCAATTTTATAACAAAAAAAAATGCTGGTAGCTTTCCTGTTTCACCTCACCACGCTCTACATTGCTTTCATCAAATTTCATGACATATAATATTATCAATGTGTATGTGTTCTTGTAAAAATAAACTTTTAGAAATTTCAATTAATTATAGCCTTCCTCCGAAAAGGTTGCCAATTTTAATATTTGAGAAGACAAAACAAAGCACGCATATAAGTTAGTCCTCTGCACTTGGCCATGTGAGCATACGCGTGCTTTGTCCTTGTATGCCCGTAATGGTTATGCAATTTTATTGAACATGACCTTAAAATTGCTTACTTTTGCGAAATTGCACTGGCGCAGTGTGGCTTGATTTATAGCTTGCTGGCAGGTTATGGTGTGGCAGTTCGAGTTATGCATATGTGCTTATCAGCAATATGGTGTATATCGTATATTCTAAAAGCTTCATTGTAATTTCTACGTAAAGATTTAGAATTGCACTAATTAGATATTCAAGTGAAGTGAGAACGCATACAAATTTGATACTATATTTGATACTATTTATATTTAATTTGCACTAGAATATTCAAAAATTTTTGAACAGAGTTGCCACTTTTTCAAAAATGAAACCAAAAATTTTATAATTAAGTTCTGATTTTGTTTTATAAAATTTCACAAAAGATATTCTGGCAAAAGTTTCATGAATTTAGAAAGTTTTTAAACAGTGTTGCCACCTGAAAAATAAAATTTAATACTTTCACCAAATTTCACAATTATGGGTCAGCTCAGAACTCTAATTCAAATGTAGTTTGAAAAATGTTCCGGTGTTGCCACTTCTCAAAAAATTTAAAAAAAAAATTTATACATAAGGTCGGATTTTGCTTTATAGAATCTCACAAAAATATTCTATTCAGTTAAAGTGAGAACGCATACCGATTTGATTTACACTAGAATATTTATTTCTAAAAATTCTTGAACAGAGTTGCCACTTCTAAAAAAAGTGAAACTAAATATTTTATAAATAAAGTCTGATTTCGTTTTATAAAATCTCGCAAAAAAATAGTCTGGAAATAAATTTACGAATTTCGAATTTTTTGAAACAGAGTTGCCACCTGTCAAAATATAATTTCATGTTTTCAGCGCTCTAATTCAAAGTTAGTTTGAAAAATATTCTGGTCTAATCAAAATGAGTAATTTTTTAAAATATGGTTGCCATCTTTCGAAAAAATATTATTTCGAAAAACTTTAGTATATATTATCTTTTAATATGTACTATAGGCTTAAGGTCTAATATGTGTAATGTTTTGAAATGGCGTTGCCACCTATTGGAAAAATTCACTCCAATCAATATTTTAAAATATTTGGATCAAACGTAAGAAGTCTAAGAAAACTTTCGGCAAAGTTGTTGGAGCTTTAAATACACATGCAATATTTTAGGTGTTTGTTTGGCGTATTTTGGTGTTGCTAAACTCGAAGAAGTATACAAAAAAGTTAGGTTAAAAAATTATATTTCAGAATGTGTCTCAGCATAAAAAGTTTTTGAAAGTTATTTGAAAATATGCAAACGACATTGCTATACTTCTAACGGGGAAATTCCTAGGTACAATCAGTAATGTGATGGAAAGCGCTCTAGAGGTCATACACCGATGGATAATATCGGCCAATCTAGAGATACAAGTAAATGCTGATAAGATGGATATGGTACCCTCAAATAAGAATTACAAAATACCGCCATGGGAACTCCCGAGACACAATGGAGTTGAATTGACAATTGAGCATACCAAGTACCTAGGACTTTCTTGGACAGCAAGCTGATGTAGAAATTCAATGTGGGCGCCTATCCCCTTGTCTCATGTATTGGTGTTGCACAACGGTATTCAAGCCAATCTTACTTTATGGTGCTTTCGTCTGGTGGATCACTATGAACAAAGCTTCATACAGGAAACCGATGGAACGGGTACACCGACTCACTCGAACGGCGGTAATAAAAAGACTCTGCGGCAAAATCAGCTGCAAGATTGGTTCGCTACAATGACCTTCAGACAAAGCTCAATAAGCGGGGGTCTGGTGGATAAATTAGAACACATACCCATATGCTTTCTTCGGAAGAGAAGTGAAGTCACACTAAAGGAAGATGGATGGCGTTAAAGCCTGCTACGCACCAGCGGAACTTACAAAATCTACTTAAATGGATCCCAAAGCCAATCGAGTGGGGGAGCCGGAATCTATTGCTCAGGGTCGGACCTTAGGCAACCCTTCAAGCTTCCGGATTATGGCAGTATCTTTCAGGTGGAAGTGTTTTCAGTTCGAAAAATCGCCGAGATAGCTAACAATGCAGGAAATAACTTAAAAAAGATAAATATATACGTTGATAGCCAGACAGCAATTAAGGCAATAATCGCATTACTTCAGAGAATGTCCCTAGAATCAGGGAAGCGGTAGATGTAGCGGCTGCCAGAAAGCAGCTGCATATTAATAAGTTCCAGGCCACAAAAGAGTTTCCGGAAACGAAGTGAAATTGCCAAAAGTGCCGTCGTACAGAAAAAAGTACAGAAAATATGGAAGTCACTAAAAAGATATACAACGAAATTTACAAAAAGACTGAATCGGTGGATCAGAGCGAAACAGAATGCTTTAAATACATACAGAATCGCCAAGATCATGTGCAAGAGACTCGTAGAAAAACACGCTTGCTTCTTATTCACGCGGTCTCGAAGGGACTGCACGGCGGCTGTTCGCCTCTTGACAGGTCACAACATACTGGCATCACATGCGAGCCGGATGGGCATAAGTGATAACGATGCATGCAGAAAGTGCGAAGAAGTTAACATGAAAGAGACGCTGGAAAGCCTCCTTTGCTTTTGTACAGCACTATTAAGAACTCAACACAAGTATCTAAGAGCTTCGGAGTTCAAAGGGCTGGACGAAGTTTCAAATGTAGACATCAAGTCGCTTTTAAAACACGGAAAAAACGTTGACGTCCTATGTGTCGAATTCTTCAACTCAAATTAAACTGAACTTCTTTTTGGTATTACTAAGGATCAGGAGGTCTATATATGAAATTTCCATTCTATGTTGGAAACACCGCGCATTTGCCTCGAATAGTTTATTTGCACTGAACTTCAATATGCAAATATTTCAGCCAAACTTCCATATATTAAATACACCGTAATCAATAACTTATGTACATATAAGTATATGCGTGCTTAATTAAAGAGACACCGATTTCATTTGTTTTACTTGCACAATTCGGTTGAAGCACAATAAGAACATAAATTCAAGAAAGCACAGCAAAAGAGATAGCTTCCTTTGCAGGACACAAAACCAACTTGTGCAAAGATAATAACTGTCAGATATGTACTGTCACAAAAGTACAACAATAGCAACAAACATGTTTTCTGTTATTATGTCCCACATTTTGTTGCAACGAAACAACAGCACTCAGAAAACTTTCACAGTTCATTAATTTTCGATGCTGTGCCATTTCTGTGCTCATACAGTTTTTACGCATCACTTTCGTCATGGCGCACTGTTTTGAATTTGCATGTTTCCGTTTCCGGCCAGAGAGTGATATTTGTTTTTTTTTACGTATTTGCAGACACGCTCTCTAGCTTTTATCGATACCCTGTTTGTATATGAAGACATGTACCATATTTATCAATTTTTCATATCATTTCCACTTCAGCAGCATTTCTAATAACAACATAGTACAAATTTATTATGACATATTGGATATGTATATAATTTATACGATATATTAAATGTATGTGAACATTATTTAAAGAAAATTGTTGAACAGGTTGTACTTTGAATGAACTAAATTTTGTTTGTGAAAAAAAGCTTTGTTGAAGCTCATATTTCCTCACTGAATTTATTTATTTAGAGATCCGTTTGGTTTACTTTGACGTTACTAACTGCACTCTCTCTCTCTCTCTCTCTTTCTCTCTCTCTCTCTCTCTCTCTCTGAACAGTTCACAATATTTAATGAATGTCTTTTCCCAACAATTATGGGCTGTACTGCCGAGTTTATTGATCTTGACCGTCTAAAACTCCGGAACCGTTCCGTATATTTTGACACTACTACAGTGGCATTGATAATCATCTTTTCCTATCTCTCTCTCTTTCTCTCTCTGGACAGTACAGTACGGAAACCCTTTTTCTTTTAGATCCTCTAGGACTGATACGACCAAGACTAGTACTGATATTGTATTAAGAAAAAGCATAATTCATTCAATATTCCATTTGTTAACTAATAACAACGGGTTTTATAATAAAGACCCTACAAAAGTTGACCGATAGGGACAGCAAACGACGCCATATTTTTTCCGCTCTTTTGAAATTTCTTTTCAGTAAGGTTTGCCATTTTTGCAGAGAAAGATATATGATCCAACAATGACTCAAAATTATTAAAATTTATTATCAAAGTTCGGAGTCAGTTACTTTAAATCTAAGAGCGCTACGTCCAATTTATGGTCGTCATAATCATCCTGTCAGATCAACAATTGAGCGTCTAGTGGAAAAATTTGAATCCACAAACACAGTACAAAATGTTATGGTGCAGTGAGATAAAGTAGTGCCCGTAGTGTCGTGAATATTGCTGCCGCTAGCGCATCCTATAAGGAAGATCTAAATCAGTCTCTCACACGTCGTTCTCAAGCATTGGGCATCTCAATGACATCGTTTCTTCGAATTTCGCCAACAGATCTTGGCTTACGTCCCTTCAAGATCAAATTGACGCAAGAACTGAAGCCGCTTGTCCACCAGAATCGTCGTATGTTCGTGAATTGGGCCGAGCAGCAACTTGAAAATGATTCGGATTTTCATCCAAAAATCAGCTTCATCGATGAGGCTCATTTTTTGGTGAATAGCTTCGTCAATAAACAAAATATTTGTTATTGGTCAGGCAGCAATCCACAAGTACTCCGTGAGTCACTATTACATCCCGAAAAATTACGGTTTGAAGCGGTTTATGAGCCGGCGGCGTCATTGGGCCGTACTGCTTCCGTTACTGTGAATAGGAATCGCTACCGCGCAATGATGATCAGATATTTTTGGCCAAAATTAGATGATATGACTTGGCCAATTTGTGGTTCCAACAGGTCGGCGCCACAAGTCACACAGCGAATGTCACAATCGATTTATTGAACACCAAGTTTGGTGAACTTGTACGAATATCGAACGTGAAATTGCAGAAATATTGGCAGATTTACGCCTGAAAACCGTCGAAAATTGGGGTCAGCGTCTGGACGTCTGCAAGCGTTCCCTTGGTGGCGATGCAAAAGGAATCGAGTTTCATACGTAATGGCATGAAAAGTTCTTTCCCAGAAATAAGGAATTTCATTCATACCACACACCGTTTTTGTTTTATTTAAAAAAATTGTAGGCCTCTTATTGAAAAACCCTTTTATCTGGCATCATTAGAAACTTAACTGATTTTAAAGCACTTTTATACTTTCCTATATATGTATATAGCAGTTTTAATTATTTCGTACCCTTACTTTATAATAACATTATTTATAGAATATCTGTCACTCAAAGATATTTGTTCACAGGTGCAACAGGGCGTATGATAAACATATTGCAACGCTTTGTAAACAACCCACGCTAAACAATTTTATATATGAGTTGCACGCCCACAGCATTTTAGAAAAAAACACTTCGTAAATGATACCTGCCTTTATAAACAACAACAACAACAACAATGTAATTTCATACAAATTTATAACAAACATATAAATATTTTCTTTCGCCGTAAATATTCTTTTACGCATCAACTTTCTGCTGAGAATTTATCTCATTTAGTTAACTGCAAAACTAGCTAAATTGCAAATAATGTTGCCAAGCGAAGCAACGTAGAAATAGCAGCAACAACAAGAGCATGCAAAAGTCAAGCAAGCAGCCAAGGAATGCGCTTTTTGCTGTGGCTCCTCGAGGCAGCGTTGCCGTTGAAATGCTTAGTAGGTGGCATCTTGAGAGCGTAAAGTATGCATTTTATATAAATATACACATATAAATGGCCTTAGCGCTTACATACGTATACCCAGCTATGTTTGTAAGATGTGGAGTGCGCCACTGACATGCAGCTGGCAGCAAGGGTAGCAGATCCCTGCAGCAACAGATGATGCCCCAGATAAGGTTAATTATTCAGCGCTGGCAACTAACAAAGAAAGTCCTTTTGAGTGAGTGCCAACAGGCCACACATACATATGTATACAAGTATAAATACCATGCAAGTGGATGCCAGAGTCAAGCAGCGCATCCTAAGCAGCTTGCACCCTCGAAGCAGGGGTTACAAGTTATCGGTCAGTCGCAACAGTGTTGACCTGGCTTGCTAAAGCCACTGATAATCAAAAACTAATTTAATTAAAAGCTAGTTTTAATTATTATTTATTTGATTTTTTCAAAAAAAATTGTAAGTAAAAATGCATAAAAATATTTAAAAATTTAATTAAAAAATGCTTCCATTCTTGTTTGCAGAAGAACATATTAAATAAATCCTTTAGTTAAAACACAAAATATGAGCGAAATTGCACATGTTTTCATATATTTACATGCATACATATAAGTGAATGTACATTCATATTTATATGTGCGACAACCGAGGCGAGTAACGAGCCACCACGCAACAGTAGCTGCCACAACAATGCGTACAAAAGCAACATTGCAAATCACATACGCTCTTTTGTGCTACTTATTTATATGCATTATCTGCACTTACAACTAGAGGGTCATACGCTCATATCTGCACGCGTGTGCATGTACAAATGTATGTATGAAGGCGCATACTATTCATGGCTAAGTGCTAGTGGCACGCGTGACGATGGCAGTGCAGCAACTGCGAAATGGCGTGATTGTGAAAACTCATACATATTACATAACACACAATCATATATGCAGTGCACACAAGAACAAATTAGGGGTGTCCTTAAATTTTTTTTAAGTTTTTTAAATTTGTATATTTATTTTTTTTTTTTCATTTTATATTATTACTTTGTCTCTTAATTTTAATTTAAAAATTAGAAAAAATTACTTAGGGGTGTTCTTAAGAAATTATTATATTTTAATTTTTTAAATTTTTTTCATTTTATAATATTACTTTTGCTCTTAATTTTAATTTAAAAATTAGAAAAAATTAATCAGGGGTATCCTTAAGAAATTATTTCTTTTCGTACTTTTTTTTATATCTTTTTTATTTTATCGTACTACTTTTTCTCTTCATTTTATATTAAAAATTAGAAAAAAAAATAATTACGGGTGTCCCTAAGAAATTAATATTAAAAAAAAAAATTTATGTACTATTTTTTCTCTTACTTTTTATTTAAAAAATTAATTAGTGGTTCCCTTAAAGATATAATTTTTTTACATTTTTTTAAATTTTTTTTAATTTTTTCTTCATTTTATAACCGATTTTGCTATTAATTTTAATTAAAAAATTTGGAAAAGTTAATTAAATTTTTTTTATTTTAATTTTTTTATAATAGATATTACTTTTTCTCTTAATTTTAATTAAAAATTAAAAAAAAAAATTTGACTCTATTAAAGGCATCCCTTAATTTAAAGCCAAAAATGAAAATTTTAAAATTCATTAGAAAGCTAAAAAATTTTA
Organism: Bactrocera tryoni; assembly: GCF_016617805.1. Lineage (NCBI taxonomy): Eukaryota > Metazoa > Arthropoda > Insecta > Diptera > Tephritidae > Bactrocera > Bactrocera tryoni. Next base: position 26,183,815 of record NC_052500.1, read on the forward strand.
TAATAATTTTGGCTTTCGCCGGATAAATTTTCATACCAAAAGTTCAGTATTCTGAGGCAAAAAGTGCAATGAATTATTGAATTAAGAGGATCCAGGAGAACATCTTGTATGCAAATAAATCCCTTGACAGTTGTGTGCTGAGCTCATGACTATCAGTTGATAAGTGACGTTTTAGTCCATGCTCAAGTGTTTTGGCATCAAAAAATAATTATTTTCCGAGCCTACTGATCCTTCAACATTGCATAGGAGAACACACTTAAGCCCTTGTGTACAGGCTTTTGTGATCCCAACGAAATAGTTGAATACCAGCTATCGGCAAAAACACCCGCAATCTATAACGAAACCTTCCTTCACATACCTTCCTCGAAGATATGTGAGCAGCGAGGCAACAGCAAAGGATAAGTTCGGCGACCTGTTACTGTTAATTCAAGTTTCTCAGTTTAGTATTTGTTGTTTTATTTCCTTAATTATATAAATTACTTTCTTCACACTATTTTTTTACAACTTTAGCATATTATTCTTAAACGTAAATATTACTTCTTCAAGGAGTTTTCAATTCAAATGTAAGTGTATACTCTCCGCTTATGAAATCTATTGATCAAACGTTAACTTTAGTTGCATTTTATTAGACCCACCCTTGCAATTTGTAAAAAGATTATATATGTATGCCGCCTCGGGATGCTTAGAAAGCTGTTAGGCAGTCATGGCAGTCAGTGTGTCTTTATATTAGCCTCACAATGGTTAATTTTTTAATGGGTGCCTTGTAGTTATTCTACGTGCATCCGACTACATAAATATAGGTATGTATATGTATGTATATCTTGCCACAATAATTGTAGTAAAATATACAAATGGGGAAACTAGCTGACGAGGCAACATATTGAATAAAGTAAAGTTTAGAATTTTAAACTGTACCCCGTACGTGGAACAAAATAAATGAAACTGTAGACATAACAAATTCACTAGTGGAAATTAAAATTATGCAAAAAACGTTTACGGCGGCTAACACCGGTTCCAACCAATTCACCGAGTTCATCGATATAATGACATCCCAGATGTTTTAAGCTCAGTCTAACGAAAGCTGGGCAGTTCAGGAGCACCGAATCTCAAATATATCAAACTTAGTGCCTCAAATTTATCGCAAACAAGATTAAAAAAACATATACTGATGAAAGCGTAAAAAGAATCATCTCTTTTCAATCGAATGGTTATGAAGTGGAGTAGCAGCCGATAATCTTTATGACAAACTTGGATAAGACAGTAAAGTTTAACAATTGCTGGTTTACCGAACAAGCAGACCAGTTCTTTTACCATGAAGGTGTTTACTATGTGTTTTGCTGTCAAGGGTACGCAATGAAAATTACTTCACTTAATTGTCATAGTCTCTGTTTCGTTCATTCTTGTTTCTCTTAAGGGGTTAGGTAGTCAGAGGCACGAAAAGTCAGAGTACGAGTTTTCAATATTTTTTTTTGCTATCAAATCATGTTATTTTACAAAAGTAGTAATATGGCATTATAATAGGATATGTTGACTTGAAGTCACGAAAATTTCAAAAAAAAAAAATTAATTTCCAAAGTTATAGTTGTTTGCGTTGACCCTGTTCCAGAAAAAGGTACTTGCGGTGACAAGCATAAGTCCTTGGAGATTCATCTAAAATCAATCGGACAAAAAAAAATTAGTTTTATAAATAGGTAATCCTGGGCCTGATTGAAGGATTTTTTATTTTTTCAAAATTAACAAAATGGCGGCGTCAGGAAATTTTTTTCTAAATTTTTGCGAAAAAATTAACAGTTAATTGGTCTTAAAAAATCGAAATTTTCGAAAAAATAAAAATCCTTCGATCAGGCACGAGTTTATTACGTATTCTATAAGCTGTATAAATTTTATTAAAATCTACTGAACGGTTTTCGAGTTGCAGTTGTCACCGGTTCAAAAAACATAGTTTTGAGAAAAACGCGTTTAAAGTTTCACACTAGCGCTTTGAAGTGCCCGAGCTCTCTTTGTTATTTGTCGAATAACTCAAAAACTAATTATCGGATCAACGTGAATTTTTCAGAAAATATTTTTAAGATATTACACTTAACGAAAGTGCAAAAATTATTTTTTGAAAATTTAAACTCACCCTAACCCCTTAAGACAACATATGAAACTCTTAGGATAATACAACAATATAAAATTAGAAACCACGTTGAGAACAGTGAGGGCTTGTTGAAGGACTCGCTCTTCCTTAAACGAATTATAAGAAAAGCATATCTGATTTCAATGTCTCGACCGGCACACTTACTACATACATACATATCATATAATAATTCAGTAGTTTTAGACCGTAGACATGTAACATTATTTCTAGGATATGTCCAGGTACTGAATTTGCTTTTATACTATTTTCAGTTTAGTTTCCTAATTCCGCCTGCAATAAGAGTAATGAATTTCCTTTTACTGGACCTTATATATTCCCCAATATTTAGAACTAGACGTTAATTAAGGCAGCAGATGTATGTAGTAGCTGCCGAAAAGTGGCTGCATATATTGTATAACAGGTTCCAGGCAACTAAGGAATGCGAAATAAATCATTCGTCTGGCAACCGACTCAGTACAGAAAACACATAAATTACTAAAAACGATACACATGAAATTTCGGAAAATGCTGACAGACGAATAATGGGGAAATAGGATACATTACAAACATGCAGGATCGCCAAGATCATGTGCAAGAGTTTCGAAGAAAATTAAGCACTCTTTTTACTCATACAGTCCCGAAGTCTTTAGTAAGTCTTCAACTATCGAAGCCGAAAAGACTAGTACTTGTCCAACCACTTGAAGTCATGCTGGACCTCACAATATTCCATCTAGTGATCAAACATGCTGCTCTTAGCAGCAGAGTGGTATCGTTTCGTCTCAACAAATGAAGGCCGTAGGGAAAGACACACCAAAGAGACGGCGTTACGAAGAGGGTAAACTTCGCAAAGAAGTTTCAAGCTACTTTCGGCAGGAAGGCGGAGTGAAGTGATTTCACTTTCGACGTACTACTCAAAGACGGCAGTATCCAATGCTGTATCCAACTGCCGGCTCGAAAACATCGGAAGGCATTGGAGCAGACATTGCGGGACCGTATACCAAACTATCCATACCAATGGGATGTTTTCCGTGCATCTTTCAAGCAGAAGTCTTTGCTATAAATCAGAGTGTAGAAATTAATCGCCAACGCAACTATCGCCACCAGTGTACTATTATACTCAGCGATAGTCACTAAAAGCACTCTGCTGCTTTTGGGGGGTTACAACCTAACAAGGTTTAGAGAGATGATCAACCTTCCTTGAAACAAATTCCGTCTCCTTGTCGCGCTCTAAAGTAGGCATTGCAGGCTCAAGAAACCTTAGTTCAATATGGGCATAGCCTCTTGTCCAAACTGCTGGTTTTGCGACATGAAACCAGAAAATCAAGAACACCTGATTCTAGATTGCACAGCAATTTGTAGAAGCATGCTCAAGGCTTTGGGATCCATCTACGTTTAGGGATAGTAAGACGTAGAAAGGGATTACATCACATCCATAGCGCCCAACAAGGCGCTGATACTGTTCAGAGTGCTGGACATTTGTGACCATATGTGATATAAGAGAGGGTACAATAGACCAATGGATAGAATATTTTTCACATAAGCCACATTTCCATTTTTTGGCTCTCTGTAAATCGACCAGCTCTAGTACACATATTTCTAAGAACATAAGTCATATATAATGCCCAAAATATAAATCGCGAGAAGCCAGTCCATAATACACATAGAGAATACAAATTAATTTTAGCTCTGTGTGCTGTCGCATAAATCAAGGATATACTATACAATATATACTTGATATATTAAAATGTTTACATTAAAGTGAGCTGGCTGCAGTTAACGGCAGATGTTTCATTGTTGCTGCTGCTGCCATGGCCTATGGCAAATTGAGATATTATTTTTATGGCCAAAATTACAAGCGAAATGCGCTATTTATGCCTACAATGGCCAACACAAATACACACCGTTATTTTAGGCTACTGCACACTGGTTCAGCTTTTATTTATACTCTAGTCGTCTAATGACATAATGTAATTAATCACTACTTATTTACAATGTGCTGTCCCAATTTTGTTTTCCTCTCTGTGTCTCTCTGTTAAAACCAAATACAATTTTAATGAATTTTAGTTCATGGAATTCGAATATATTTTCGAAATTGCTACGCTATTTATTTGCCACGCAGAGGTGTGTGTGGGTACTCGAAGGGGTGTGGGTGGTAGTGTTCGGTGCGCGAGCAGGTTAATGTTTGTGTATATTGGTTTATGTGCAAATAGAGTTGTGCTGGCGCAACACCAGAAGTGTTCGACCAAATTAAAAGCGAATGTTGTTTACTAATGATTTATTTATAGTTAAATTGCTGCCGCCAATCGGGCATCGAATGTCTGCTAATATACTACATCGATATATGGTATATGTATGTATATATAGTATGTAAATACATATTTTTATATATGTACATACACAGAAATTACATTTGGAGTACTATTTGTTAGGCTTATGATGGTATTAACGGTAATAGCCGAATGCTATTCAAGAACTTTGTGATTTTAAATTATTTTCAAATACAGAAAGGGGAGCGGACTAGTATTTGGATGATTGCATAAATCGAGCCAAAAGTGTTTAATCCACTTAGTACTGAATATACGGGTCCAGTGCTTATAGTTGACTTTCTACCGAAAATATCGGTGAATATGTGAGATATATAATTAAAATTCAGAGATAATCCATTACTGATAGTAGTATGTCTATGAGCTACAAATGGGTTGAATAGAGTCAATACTTCCCTTAGTCCCATATACCTAATTTAAGGATTTCCGAACTTCCGGATGACTTTATACCATATATATCAGTCAATATCTGAGTTACATATATTAATAATTGAGAGAGCGTGTTTTTCTTAAAACGGAGCACATTTGTGCTTAGAATGAATAAAATCGGCTGGAAACTCGTTTAGGCCCCATATAACTTATATGTCTTATGTACTTGAAGGTAATTCCCAGACTTAAAGCCTTGCAAGTTGCAAAAATATACAATGTTCGGTTATATCCGAGTTTAGCTCTCCCCTACTTGTTTTTGTTAAAATTTTAACTTTTCGGAAAATATTTTTCCGAAGACTGGGCGAAGTCACTGGAAAAGAAGCGCCATGAGCTTTTTCATGGATGGATCACACTCAAGGGTAAGGTTGGAGAGGGAGTCGGTTTTCGGGAGCTCTCAATCAACTCTTATTTCACACTGCCTGACCATCCACTCCGATAGCAGAGCTCAAAGCTAGTCAAGGAATGTATGACCTCACTAGCAATAGCGTCAAGCGACTTCCATATTAAACAATTCTGTGTGTCTGGCCACAGCAGAAATTGTAAAGCCGACGAGCTTCCAAAAAAAGACACCCTTACCCGAATCCCATTAGGATGGAAACGATCAAGTTCGACGTCTAGGGCGCTGGATCTATTGACTTCGCGCTCACGACCGCAATGATAAGTATCCTAACTCGACACTGTCCCATTTGCGCACACGCGATAGCTCTAAAGATTATAGAGGACGCCACTTGTCGAAGTTGCAAGGAGGAAGATGTGGTGGAAACATCTAGACACTTTCTCCTTCACTGTCCAGCTTTCGCAACATTAAGGTTGAAGCATCTTGGTTGCTATATTTTTTATAAACTCGCCGAATTGGCTGGAGTAGATATTGGCGAGTTCAATAAAAGTGTGACTGGGTCTAAGTGCTACGTAGGTATACGACCGTCTTTTTGATCCATGCTTTGGACTTCTGGGCACCACAACGAACAAGCATCTCTAGCAGCTCAAGCGGGATTATTTGTGGTCTCACGAATATCAGCCTGTTTACCTAATCTGACCTAACCTAAAGAGCTGACTACTTTGTAACATGATGGAGAATGATATATATGAAGGGTTATCCACTTCCAGGTTTATTATCATACGAAAGAATATTCTTTGGCATTTATTTTTTGAAGATTATCTCTTTCAATGTTAGGCGCGGCTACGTCTCAGTTGTTTCATCCGTTGAGTCCAATTTTCGATGACTTGTTCGAGCATTTCACCCTTTTTGTCGTATTCCGGCTGAGTTCGTAGATTTAACTTAAAAGTTGAGATTGCAGTAGACGTCGTTTCATATCAAAATGTCACTATAAATAAATTGTTTACACGCTCAAATACATATTCAATAATTATCGAGAGAAAAAACGACATTTTTCTCTTTACTCCCTGTGTAAATGATCAAAATTAGACCTTTTTTGACCAATCTAGATCCTCAATATGAATACATAATCTTGGTACAGTCTGCCATAGAACACTAAAAATGCCGTAATTATCTGATGATTTTTCGAAGCCTCAAACAATATCGTTGACTTGTATTAATTTCATGAAATCCAATGTGGAACAATGTTATGCGGAATTAACCGCTACAAATATGAAAGGTAAAGCCGACGATGATTACATTATGTTAGTTTGATTATCAAGTTTGGTAAATTCGATTTGCTAAAAGCCCAAGCTAGCTAGGGTCCTAGTGGTCAGCATTAAACTAACTAATTTAATGCCAAGAGCTGTTATTGTAAATAAAATACTAAATATTGATTGATATGTTTTCGCTGCTCATACTGGACAACATGTATGTTGTTGTTGTTATAATACAAGTAATATATAAGTACGCAGACATTTTTTATATTGTATACTCTTCACTTCACAAAATATTATATACCCTTTGACCGCTCCAAAATATAAAAGTCTGCCTGCCTTCATTTGATGCTCTTAGCCTCAAACAATCTTGCCGATAATTGATTGTCTCACAGTATAAAAGCTAATTAAATGTTCGCGCCATAAGGCAAATATACCTACACATATTGTAATTAATAATATCCACATAAAGCCAAGTAATCATTGTCTGTAATAAAATTTCTCCATAAAATTTACTCACTTTTGGTTTTTTGGCATATGGCCCAGTTCGTGTGTCGCGTATGGTCGCTATGTCCAAAATATCCATCTCATTATTTTGATCAATCCAATATAAATAGTATCCTTTGGGATCCACTCGCATGGTGACCGGTGTGCCAGTGCCCGAATCCTGTAATTCAATTATATCGAAAATAAATTAGTGAATGCAATGTCGCAGAAAAGAAATATTTAGTAGTAGTTTTATTATAGCTGAGTTCGGAATATTAATACAAGTATAGAGAAGTTCGATATAATATTTCAAAAAGCTTGCATATGCTTAAGTATAACAATTTAAGATATAAGGGTTGCCATTTATTTAGCGAAATTTGGCAACCATAATGTGACAAACTGGAAACTCACAACTTCATCATAAAATTTTATATATTTGACATACACAGCGCTATTTGTGTTGTCCACAGTAACTTCAAATATTCATCTCGACCATAAAATAGGATTAACTCAGCAATAGTCCATCAATAAACTAAGCTTAATTTTTGATGATGAAGCTCAATCAAGACGAGTGTTTTTCGATGGCATGGTGAATTCAATTGAGTTCGTAGATCACGCCAACACGAATTTTGTGAGGTCCGCCCAAAATTAGTTGTCAGTCGCTCAAAAATAAAAGCTCGTATCGATTGGTCGAGAGAAAAGTAAGGATACGTTGGCGGTACTTTGTGATGCGTATATGACATCGTGACAGGTTATCAATCGTCGAATAACTTCTTTTTATTCCCGTAGTGAAAACATAAACCAAGAAGTCAACGATTTCGACACCTGAAGATGCGTTAAAGACGCATGTTTTAGAGATACCTCAATCAGAACGGAAAAAGTGCTTGGAAAAAAAAATATGGGCAATATATCTTGACCAGCATTAAAGTAGTAGTTTGGAACTTATGGACTTATAGGAAAATAAAAATGAATTATCTGGAATATTTAGGGTGTTTTTATTTACATATTCAAAATATAAGTAAAAAAAAGTATTGGAAAAAATTTGTCACTCGAAGTTGGTACCTCAAAAAAAAATGCATGTGGGTGGCCCGGGTGATTTTGGCTCTTGATGTTATCTGAAATCAAATATTCTTGATTATTCTTAACCTATAGACATGTCATTCTCATCGGAACTAATTATGTTAAATTTCAATGGTAAATAACAAAATGGGGGTCTTTGAAAAAAAGTCCTTTTATTTAAGCAAAGAATGGGTTGTAAAATAAAAAGTTAGAGGTGAAAAAATTTCTCGTTAGTACCGACGAGAACTATGAGTGTGTAGAATAGCCTGTTAAGATTTGAAAGCAATCGGCTATGTAGAAAAAAAGTTAGGACACGGGCCGACCAGAAAAACATTGTTTTGAGAAAAACGCTTTTAAAATTCAACAACTCCGAGGGAGTGGACTTCGAGGCGCGCTAGGAAACTCGTTATAACTCCCGAAATGTTTCGAATTTCTGTCTGAAATTTTCACGGTATATTCTCAAGACATTGTACTTTCAAATTAAGCAAAAAAATTTCAATTTTTTGAACCCAAGTTACCAGACTACTACCTTAACAGCTGTTGAGATCCTGCGCCACTAATGCCAGGTTCGGGCATGCGACGTAACCTAACATACCCAATTTCGCCGTTTTCACATTTAGAAATATGTTAATGCTGATTAATGTTCTCACAAAGACCTCCCGCGACAACTCAAATAAGTGTGAGATACTCGTATATGTAGACCCCGCTGCATTTTACTTTTGTTGCATATTTATAGCTACTATTTATTTACAATTGACCAACACCATTTTATGGGAATGGCATTGTTCCAATGCCAAGCGTTTCGAATGCCAAAAAGCGCATAGTGTCACCAAAGTAAATAAGATTTCACAAAGTTTATTTATACCTCGATTTTTCAAACAAATAAAATACGTTTAACATTAAACCATAAATAAACAATATGAAATGATTTTGGAAATTTTCTTGTTTTCTTTATTAGTAGCCTTCACAATCAAGCAGCCAGAAATAATTATATAGCGATACAACGAAGATAAAATAGAAATAAGAAGATTTATGAGAGTTTATTTTCAATGACAAGTAAATATTTGCATACGAAAATGTTAAAAACATCAGAATAGGCGGTAATGAAAATTTATTTATTTAAAATAATTTAATGTTGCTTAGCTGAAAAGGATATTTTCTTACAAACTCACAAAAGCACAGTAGATCGGAAAATGAAAGAACGCAATGCAAAATATATTCTTTTCCTGTGCAAAGAATTTTATTACACAGTAAAAAATGCGGAAAATAAATCATTTGAAGACCTTAAACTGAATACAAATAATATGTAGTACATCTAATCATAGAACTCAAAAATTAAAAGAAAATTATTATTATATTTATTTTAACTGTTCTTATGCTTTCAAAGGTAAAGTTGCCACTATTTTGATAAATTAGTAACTGTAAGAGTTATCAGTGTTTCGTAAAACACGCTCTCTGAACAGGGTATATTAAGTGTGTCACACAGTTTGTAACACCCAGAAGGAATCGTCGGAGATCCTATAAAGTATATATATAAATGATCAGTATGTTGAGCTGAGTCGATTTAGCCATGTCCGTCTGTCTGTCCGTCTGTCTGTCCGTCTGTCTGTCTGTATATATACGAACTAGTCCCTCAGTTTTTAAGATATCGTTTTGAAATTTTGCAAACGTCATTTCCTCTTCAAGCTGCTCATTTGTCGGAACGGCCGATATCGGACCACTATAACATATAGCTGCCATACAAACTTTCACATTTGACAAGATATACTCGTATTCACGCAATTTGGAATATATTATTTTTTAAAGCAACAATGTAATCTCCGAAGAAATTGATCAGATCGGTTAACTATAGCACATAGCTTCCATACAAACTGAACACATAGTTACTAACAGAAATGCAACTGTGAAGGGTATTTAGCTTCGGTGCAACCGAAGTTAACGTTTTTTCTTGTTTTTACTGAGATAACTCACATGTTGCACGATATATGCGGTATAAAGGTTCTTGAAATTTCGAAAATCGTTAACTGGATTCAATCCATGTTTGACGCACGTGCATACAATTATCAGTAAAGGACTATTCCTGAACTTCAACTGCATATCTCACACACTAATCGATATTTCGTGTAAAAATTCAACTAAATGTACTTGGGTCCCAATATTCGGTACCTGAACCCAAGAGGTGATCTAGTAACTGAAGCGTAGAGCATACTAAAATTATGGAGGGAACACTTCTCCAAACTGCTGAATGGCAGTGAAAGTGTAAAGTGATGAGAAGGCGAACCCGATTCCCCAATCGATGACGTTGGAGCAGGCGTTACAATGCCTGACCTTCTTTGTAGAATATGATCGGACGAAAGCATTCCCAACGATTGGAATTTAAGTGTGCTCTGCCCAAACCACCAAAAGGAGGTCCTATCGAGCATATTGTAAGAAAGATTAAAGCTCATCGACAACAAACTGATTGAACCTTATCAGTGTGGCTTTAAACCTAGCAATTGACCAGATATTCACCATGCACCAATTCTTGGAAAAGACCCGTGAAAAGAGAATTGACACGCACCATCTCTTCGTCAATTTCAAAGCTGCTTTTGACAGCAGGAAAAGCAGCTGTCCTTATGCCGTGATGTCTGAATTTGGTATACCTGAAAAACTAAAAGGGCTGTGTAAACTAGCAACACCAAAAGCTTCGTCAGGATCGGGAAGGACCTCTACGAGCCCTTCGTTGCCAAACGAGGTTTCAAACAAGGCAAGCTTCTGCGGAAAATTTATGGCCCTTTGCGCGTTGGCCCCGGCGAATATCGCATTCGATGGAACGATGTGCTGTATGAGATATATAGTACGACAACATTGACATAGTTTAACGAACTAAAAGACAGCGGCTACGCCGGCTAGGTCAAGTCAAAATGGCCAAAAACACTCCAGCTCTGAAAATTCGACGCAGTACCCGCCGGGAGAGACAAAGTGATCATTTATATAGTAAAAGGTAATCCATTTCAAGGTTCCCTACTTTTTTAAACAAAAATGCTGGCCGCGGCTACGTCTCAGATGGTCCATCCATTAAGCCCAACTTTCGGTGACTCGTTCGAGCTTTTCGACTATCAACTGGCGAATGATACGCGAGATGGTTTGCTCCAAGGCCTGAATCGAAGCGGAATCCGCAGAGGCTTTAGACTTTACATATCCCTACAGGAAAAGTCGAATGCTGTGATACTGTGTGTGACAATAAATGCAACTTGTTGAAACCAAATGTCGCCGAGATCACGATCTTCAGTTTCAGGCGACAAATAATCGGCGCGATAATGGTCACCATTGATGGTTACGTTCTCACCGGCAGCATTTTTGAAGAAATATGGACCGATGATTCCACCGACTCACAAACCGCACCAAAGAGTAGTTCTTTCTGGATGAAATGACAGCTCTTGAATCTCTTCGGGTTATTCCTGGTCCCAAATGCGACAAATTTGATTGTGTACATACCCATGGAACCAGAAATGAGCTTCATTGCTAAACAAAATTTGGCTCGAAAACGTCGAATTTTCTTGGAACTTTCCAACTGCCCATAAAGTGAGGCGATGTCGCTTGGCAAAGTCGAGCGGCTTCAGTTCTTGCACAACCTTTATTTTGGATGCTTTCAATTTAAGATCGCTATTCAATAATAATATCAGCATAAAGTTGGCTCCCTTCAATGCAGTAAATTTTCTACTTGGCTAACGGTATGTAAAGATTGACAAAGCAATGCTTACATTCTGTGTCTCAAGCTGTCACACAAAAAAGCTCCGTGAAAGCTTTTTTAAAAAAATTTCTCAGAAATAAAGTAAACAAATTTTTTTAAGCGTGTGACTACCAACCGTTGGGTTTTGGGTCAAAATTCTGTGCGAGTCATTTTGTATTTAAAATTATTTGCTGTATTTTTCCAGTCTGTAAATGTCACTCAGCAAGCACTGTTACACCTACGAGTGCGTGCATTTTTGATTTTCGACTTGAAAGAGCTTCACATAAATTCCAGCTGTCATTCGAAATAGCACTTCCATCATAAATTATGCATGCTCCGATCATTCGACGCTTTTAACATTAAGTAGTTTACAACGAAGATTTGTAAATGCGGAATAATGTTTACTGTTGATGCATTACTTTCGAAAATACATGCATAATTCAATTTCGAAGCTTCCGCTATGTCGGGTTATTGACACATCACTCATTTATGCCACGTATTTCTGTTGATTTTTTTTTCGAATATTAAATTCACATACCACACTACCCTTTTGGGGCAATTACCTCCTTCTTTTTGCAAAGGTTAGTGACACGAGGTGCCAAAGGAGATCGCGTGAGATGATCTAGTGCCTCGCTACTATTCAAATTTATGCACATCTACGTGAATAACTGAGCGAAACGTTTAAGCTGCTTCGACTTTATGGTGCATGTAAAAATGTGGCAAGCACAAAAAAAATGTAGAATTGTGCAGCCACCTAACTCTACTCTGCTCCTGGCCATGAGACACGTTTTACATTCATGCCAAAAATTATTAATAAATCCATTGAAGAAAATCTCTCCTTTCATCAGCGAATTTTCGCACATTAATTCCAATTGGATTTTTTGCATTATTGAAAATGAAATGAACGTCGAATAATGTCTGATTTATCGTCTCAGCATGCAGACTCTGCGCTATTTGGGGCATATTAACACGTACACACACACAACCGCATACATGGCTGTGTAAATAAGACGAAGCCAACCGATGAAGCGTAGCGATACGGGAAAATCTTACGAAATTCCAATTAAATGCATTTGTAAATAAAGTCTGAAAATTCGCCAAAATTCGCCAAAAGAAGAACGCAGCGTGTCTACGGCTATAACATGGCGTAAAATCAGCAAACGAAAAAAATATATATAAACATACATACATACATACACATACGTGTATATAATCATTAAGGAAACGTATTTAAGTTTGTATATCCGCTTTCAGCTTTGATATTCAAGCGTTTGTAGACGACGGAAAACGTGTGCAACCACTTATGTGCAGCGCACACGGAAGCTGACAAGTGAGAAAATCGAATGCTTTCCAGGCATCTCAAATATGGTGAAGTGGTTTCCAGGAAAAAAGCATTTAATTTCAAAATATCGAATATGGCATGAAAATTGTAGATTAGTAAATTCAATAAAAAACGTAGTGGGTCAAAAATGATATAAATCTTAAAATGTCTACACAAGACTCGCTTCCGAATCCCGAAGCACAAAGCAGATACGAAGAAAAGCTTGCCACTTATAAACAGGATATCTTGAATTTCGATTTTTTATTCGTAAAAATGTATAAGTAAAGTCCTTTTTTCAATTAACCATTTCCATAAGTCAGCAGAGATGCACCGATGGTTGCGATACAGCGCAAATTTGGCCGTTCGTACGACAGTCGGGTACACGTAACTGAAATGGACCCGGATTTGTATCCGGCTAAGAACTGTCAACTCGGCAGAATTCTGCCGCTACAACAACAACAACATACAACAAAATTTATGATGAGATTGTAGGAGCCAGAGCTTCTCCCTCAGAAACGGTATACCTCGAATTTATGTTGTCTCTTTTAAACACATTTTTCACAAAAAAAGATTTTTTTATTCTCCATTTTCTTATGTCTACAGCGGTACACCGACCGTTTAGAAAAAAAAAAACGAAAATAGATAAGATTGTGATTCATAATCTCACTGTAGAAGAAATAGCCTTCCGAAAAGTTTTTTAGTCGAGGTCTTTGCTTTAATTTGATAAACAAGGATTATTTTAACGCCATCGAAAAAACATCAAATATGTTTTGCCATCTTTAGTGAGAGCCTCAGCACTTCGGGTGACATCAGCTTAACAGATGGAAACTCCCATAAGCCTGGAAAACATGAAATGACTTCACAATATAAAAAAAAGAGCCGCCACTTTCTCATATGGATCACTGGATTTAGAAGTATAGAAGGGAGTGAAATTTTCAACAACCTTAAAATATACCTGCGGTCACTAACACGAAGTAATTGGAACGTACCTAAAAGTGAATGCACACAACATCAAACGAAAGGGAGTGACTACAAACAGGGTTTTCCAATATCAGTGAAAAAAACACACGAATTGTTAAAGAAATTCAAACGTTTTTTTATTTAATGTGGAGAACAATCGATACAGTTAAGTTCTGAGAATAACATCATGCACATGGCCTTTACGACTTCCTTTGCAGGAGCGAATTCGATGAACGCAATTTTCGATTGCTTTTTAGAGTAATTCATGATATACGACATGTATATATATATTGACTTCTTAAGCTTGAAGAGAATCTGGTTTATTGCTAAAGACCGATGACTTCAAGTAACCCCGCAAAAAGTAGACTCTTAGTGTTAAATCACAACTTCTTGGAGGCTATTAAATGTCACAATTTCTTGAAATAATCACAGCTCCAAACTTTTGTTGCAATAATTCGTTTGATGCATGTGTTGTGTGGCACGTAGCCCCGTCTTATTAGTAACAGATGTTGTCAAGGTTAAGTTCTTCCAATTGCGGCCATAAAAAGTTGGTTATCATCACTCTATACAGCTCTTTATTAGCAGTGACAGTTTAAACAGGTTTATTTCGAAAGAAGTACGGACTGTTGATTCCATCAGACCAAAAACCACACCAAACTAACAATTTAGGTGAATGAGATGGTTGTTCATGAATAATTTGTAGATTTTCTTCGCACCAGAATAGACAGTTTTATTTATTCACCGCTTCTCAGATGAAAGTGAACTTCATCGGAGAAGATTTTTTTTAAATCGCTTTCGTTTTAAAGCTGTTTCAAGGCAAAATCAACAAATTTATGACCTTTACGATGGTCCAATAGCTTCAGTTCTGGAGTGAGAACAATTATATAAGGATGTTAGTCCAAATACTTTCGTGAAATCCGCCAGGTTGTGGTTTCAGACTATCCCAATTCTTGAAAACGACAAATTGAGGTTTTGAGCATGAGGTCTTGAACGGCAATCATATTTTTTTGTCTTTATGGCACTTCAACATTACATCGTAAAATGTTGCAATTACAGAACGATTATTTTGACAATAAATTTTAATAATTTGTAAGCGTTGTTCTTGCGTAAATCTTTCCTTAGTGAAGTTGTAAATATTACTGAATACAATGAAAAAAATATTAGAGATCATGACATGTTAAAGATGGCCGTAACGACACTTAGAAATCAGAGCATCCCTGTTAGAAAGCCAGGTATTTGAGGCCACTGAAAATAATTAATTGGTTATACCACCTGAATTGGTCAAGGCTGAACATCAACCTTCCAGAAAAAAAAACTACTACCGACACTATAAGTTGAAAATTTGGTTTAGTGTAAAATGTTGGTTCTGCGGTTCTGGCATGCTGGCAATAGCTAGAGCAAGTAGAAGAAATTATCAGCACTACGTACCTGTAAAAGTATTTGTTAGGACTTTTGAAAGCATTTTGAAATTTTATGACTACTTATTTCAGCATTTTTCCAGTTATCTGGTATTCTCAGAAAACTTTATTAGAAATATTTCTTACAAGAACTGTTATCAGTCAGTTTGTATGGCAGCCATATATGATCTATTGACTCTATCCAAAAAAATTGCTTCGAATATTGTACCGTTCCCTTAGGCAATATGCAAAATTTCGTGAAGACTTTTCGACAAATGAAAAAATTACTCATGTAAGCTATTGATTCCGTTCGTTTAGTTTGTATAGCAGTTATATGCTATAGTGGTCCGATATCGGCGGTTTCAAAAAATTAGAAGTTTCTTGGAGAGAAAAGTATGGATGCAAAATTACAGTTCGATATCTCAAAAACTGAAGGAGTAGTTCGCGTATATACAGACAGATGGGCAAGGCTAAATAAGTCAGTTCTTCTCACTTCAAATATATATTTTATAGGGTCTCAGATGTTTCCTTCTGAGTGTTACAAACTTCAGGCGAACGTAATATACCCCGTTATGGGTATTAAAGTTACTAAGACTAAAATTGGTATACATATATCTAGAAAATTCAATTTTAAGCGAGGTTTCGGGAGTTTTTATTCACTTATTGACAGAAGTGTGAACCCAATGCCCTCTTTTCTTTACTTTATCCTTAGGAAAATATACTTCTCCAGTTTGATTATGATACCTTACTTTTTATTCGAGATATTTACTTTAAAGCCAAATGGATATCGCTGCTAGGGATAGATGTAGGATAAGATTTAGACCGATTGTTATCATTTACGCTTGACATTTGGTAAGCTGGTATCAAACATTACTTCACTAACTCACCTAGTCATATATCTAATACAATATTTCGTAGAAGAAATTATTACTTGTCACTCTGTTTCGACTCTCTATCTGAAATCATATGGAAAAGTAGCTCCTATAAAATATTAAGAAGTATTAAATGATTTTAGTGTAATATTTTAAGTATGTGAAAAACAGAACAAAGAGTTTTAGAAATTTTCGGAAATTAAAAATAAAAATGATTTTTTTCTCATAATTCTTTCATTTATATTTTCACCTCGTTTTTCCAAGTCAGGTTTTATCCCAAAACACTCACTTTTGTTTCCATTTTGCTGTTATTAACTGTTATGTTTTGCTACCCTGTTGTTGTGTTCGTTTCAGTATCTGACATGAGAAGGCAATCTAAGACAAAGGATGCAAATTTTATGAGGCCATTCAGAGCGACAGGCGATTGTGTTGTTCTCTTTAACTACCTTTCAGCACTCCTTCTTTATTGTGCAATGATTGCTTTGTTCTTTTCCATTTTACCGTTTCTTTCCAGCGAATTTCTTTATGTTGATTATGTCCGTTTATTGAAAATTAAGGTGCAACATTGTTTCGTGACAACTAAAGCAATCAAAACCCACGCAGAAGGTCGTGTGTCACAAACAACAGTAAGTGGCGGCCGGAACAATATGGGAAGCACACAATAAACTTCTTAATGAAAATGTTACGCGAAACGTCAAAAATCTCAATTTTTTCAAAGGCAACATAACTACATTTTCGGTCATATTTCAAAATGAGAGTGCTTCGGTAATTACTCAAGTGCGTTCGAGTGCTTGTAAGTGCTTTTCAGAGGTGTAATTGCCTACATGTAGGTCAACACACGCACCCATTTGCGCACAGCATGGCTGGGCTGGTCTCATCTGTCACGAACAGTAACAATTCGGCAACAAGGCAATTGAAATGTTAATCCACACAAGTAGCCACACTTGACTCGGCGACTCCTGTTCACTTAATGTAGGCACTCAGCCTTGATTCTTGTACACTAACACACACACATAAGAATACTTGTTTGGCCATTGTGCTGTAAGATACTCGTATGGGCAGTGACAATTTGTTTTTGGGACTCAAAATTGGCGTTGTCTGCAGTGTTGTAGAGTGTTCTTTTCAACTTACAGAGTTTAATTTTTAGAACTTGAATCACCGAAAACTAATCAAATCCGGACAAAAACTTGTTATTTGACAGTGAGTGGATTGCCATACAATTTTTAAGTCACTTTCGTACAGCTGATTGCTTTTTAAGAGGCAGAAGAACGATCGAGATTTGTTGCCGGTGAGAAACCGGGGATGAACATAGGGACGCAGTTTCAGTTGCTCTGCACCACAACGAGGGCTAAACATAGTGACATCTGCGATTCGCCAAGCATTAGCGAATGGCGAAACAAAAGAAAGACATGAGCATAAATGAGTTGTTCTCGTGAAAGAAATATTTCTATAAAAAGTTTTTTATTATATTTTAAGACTTAAAATTAATTAAGACTTGAATTGAAATCAGTAATAAGTAATAATATGGGTTATAAAAATTTAAATTGTACAAATTCACAGTTATCTCAAGTGCATTATTAAAATTTGCAATAAAAAGGAAAAAAATACTTGTAGTAGCCTAGAACAGATATACATACTAACTACTTTAGTGAGGTCCCACACATTCACAAGTAGATTACGAGTATTTGATAAGAGCGCAGCCTTTGCCCGCTGAGAGCAGAGAAATTACGAATCAGTGACGGCTAAAATTCTTCACAATTGACTAACGGAGGTCGTCACGTTAATACGCTATACATACGTCGAAACGAAGCCGAATTTAAAGTCGACTAAGACTGTGAACTCGGGAAAATTCTTCAAAATTTTTTTTGGCCCATGTTCTCTACCCCTGCAACAGCCACAAAAATGGTAACTAATTATAACTTTTAATGCTTAGAGCACCATAGTACTCTGTTCTGCTTAGGATCACAATTAATCACTGTCATATGGGGGAACATTTAGTACAGTTTGAGCTACAGTTGTTTTGGCTGTTGAAAGAATGACGAAATGAAATTTTGTACACCTTCGTTCCTTTCCAAGAAGCTGCTTATGTGTTCCAAACGCCGATATCGGATCACTATGGCATATAGCTGCCATATAAAATGACCGATCAAACTCAAATCCTTGCATAGAAAACTTTTTTTCGCGAGATATCTTCACGAAATTTGACACGAATCTTTTGCTAACTGCAATATTTAAAGACATTTTTAGGATCGCACAACTATAGCTTATAACTACCATATACATTGGCCGATCAAAACCTGTAAGTGCACTAAAATCTAGCGTGCAAAGAAATTGCGAATCGGTGACGGTCAATAATTGAATAAAAATTTAAAGACCGAGGTTCTCATGTCAGTTCGTTCAATGACAAGAGAAAGAAACTGGATTTATAGCCAACTAAAATTGTCAACTCAAAAGTAATCCTCAAAATTTTTGGGCGAATTTTTCACGTCCTTGTTTAAACAACAAAGACAAAAGTTTGTGAAGATTATATTTTTAGTTGGAAATGTAGTCAGCCAACTATGCAACATTACAATAGAGTAACATTCCGTATAGTCTGTGAAGAGATCAGAAACCCACTTTATAAGCTTTTGGGATTACAATGCTTATAAATCTGTGATTAGTTTTACAAACTCATAAACGTTGATCATAAAATAAACCAGATTGGTTTACTAAGACACTTGTTTTCACGAGTATATGGCGAGATGAATTTATTTCATTTTCTCGATCCAAGTAGAGGTACATGTTAAAATATCCTTTTTTTGACAGATCACGCGTGGGTCATGTCAAACTGTCCTATTACTTTTGTTTAACAGTGTTTGACATTTCATCATGGAAAGACAACGTTCACAAATCGTTCAACTTTATCACGAAAATTCACATTCTGTAAAGTTTGTGTGTCGCGCACTTCACTCAACTTGTGGTCAACATAATCGGCCTTTTAACGATACCATTCGCAACTCCAGCAGCCATCTTGAGTCCCAGCATTCATTAATGGATTTCGCTCGAAGAAAATATAGCAGCCGTAGCTGAGAGTGTACATGAAGACCGTGGAGAGTTGATTCAGCGCCGTTCGCAGGATCTCGAACTGACGTATGAAACGCTGCACGCATTTTATGTCGAGATCTTAAAACATAAAAAATACAGTTTGTGAAAGAACTGAAGCCGCTCGACTTACCCAAACGACATCGCTTCGCTCTATGGGCACTTGAAAAGTTCCAAGAAGATATGATGTTTTCGAGCCAAATTTTATTCAGCGATGGGCCTCATTCCTGGCTTAATGTGTATGTAAACAAGAAAAATTGTCATATTTGGGACGAAAAGCAGCCATTTCATTTAGTAAAACAACCGGTTTGGTGCGGTTTGTGGATCGGTGCAATTATCGGTCCTTATAAAAAAATGGCGAGCTTTCGTGCGCTATGACTATTTGATGCCATTACCATGCATCAGTTTTTATGATTAATTCAAGAAATCCATTCATCTACACAGCATTTTTTAGCAAACAAGAAATATGCATTTTTACACATGACTCACATAACCAACCGAAGACACCACTTATCCTTGAAACAATTTATTGCCCACTCAGCGCAAAAATTTACTCAAGTATAGCTTGTCATTTAACTGCATTCCTTCATTTGCGAAATTCGAACTGTAATGGTATTTGCTTTGTGAATTATTAAAACATAACACCGGGGGAAAATTCAATTGTAATTTTAACATTTCACTTTCATGTCAAATAACATATTCATGGTGTACGCTTAAATGCAGCACATCCAATTACACATTTCTCGTTAAAAAGCACTTGTTTACCCTTGCGCGTTCATGTATGTGTCTGAATAATATGTGTGCATGTATGCAGCTTGCTGGAGCCGAGGAAAAAACAGCACAATATAAATGCTTTCACGCTTTTATGGCGAAAACAAAACACAAAAAGGCAACCAAATCAATTACAAGAGCGCAATGTATGCATAAGTGTATATATATGTATATATTTACATACATGTAGGTATATTATCATTGCTATGATGCACCACTATTAGCATCACTACCCAATTCCCATGGCGCGCGCTACAGTTGCATACCATTGTGTTATTAATAATATTAATTTGTCGCTGTTATGTATTTAGTGAACTTGACAGTTATGGTCAAACTTTATTAACGGTATTTGATGTGTGGTGTCCAAATACATAAAAAAAAACAAATTTTGATGATTTTGCCATTCCATCTCTCCCCTTCAACAATCATATGACAAATTCACTTTATTTTTTTTTTGAATCATCACACTTTTTTCCCCATCAGTTTCGCATTTACTATTCGTTTACCACTAATCATATTCATCATTTGAATAAATAAAGCGTTTAATGATTAATTATGTTCATTTATTTAAGTAATGCCATTGTAATGTAAATACTAATTACATAAGAATCGTCGCTAACCGCAAGCGAATGTGTGACAAGTGCTTGTACATGATATGTCACTCATACGCCCCGTCACCCATTGTGGTTAACATGTAAATATATTGAAATACTTTAACTTAAGGGAATTACATATGAACGCGCGAAAATCTTGAAATTCTAGTAAATAACAGTACGCGTGTATTTACAGTATTTATGTGGTCTTAAGCTCTGGTAATTATAAGTTCTTATAAATGACACGTTTCCTACAGTAACAGCGCAGTGAAGTACTTAGGGCAGTGACGCTGGTAATAAGCAGTCGTGTTAAGAGTGAAACCTTTAAATTATTTTGACAAATTATTTTGGCAAAGTAAGAATGATGAGTTTCCCATATAAGGACTTATTTTTAATTATTCAGTTCTGAGTGCAGCTATAGGCCAGATCTTGCAACGTTGACTTGGATATAATACATGCCATATATCTTGTAGATATGTTGCCAAATGAAAAAGTTCGAATATGAAACTTCTTTCATCGAACATCGAAAAATTTACGTTATCTCCAGGCCTGAAAAGGTAGACCATGAACTCCTCTGAGCGGTCGACAATTATCCGTACTGTTTCGAGGTAATAACTCTAAATTGAGAAGAATTAAACAACGGTCTCCACAGGTTGATGTCCTCTACCCGTTGCTGTTTAACTTCCACATCTCGAAACTCCCTTAACCATCTCTATCCCCTTATACGCTGATGATTGCACGATAATGACGTCGGGCAGTGGAAACGATGGCATGTGTTTAAAGGTAAATGGCTATCTCTCCGACCTTTTTTTCCTCGTTGCAAGGAACGCAACACTCTCTCCTACTAAACCCACAGCGACCATATTCACTAACTGGTCGAAGGCCAACAGACTTGAACTTAATATTGCAGTTGATGGCGTCAAAATTTCAACTGTCAATACCCTCAAGATTATAGGTGTGACATTTGACAACTTATGCATCTTCACTTCTCACATGAGAGCGATTATTGCCAAAGTACAGAGGCACAACAAAATCTTTAAGTCGATAGCCGGCAGCACATGGGTAATAGACAAAAAAAACATTGTTGGCAACATACAAGACAATCGGCCGGCGGGTCCTTAGCTACACCACACTTATATGGTCGCCTGGATGCAGAGAAACCCAGACGAGGAAGCAACAGACATGTCTGTGAAGTGCACTCTGGACTACAATAGGATGCCTCTTGATGTTTCCCATCGAACACCCGCACAGTGAGGCTTTTATGTTCCCAATTAAGGAGCA
Organism: Bactrocera tryoni; assembly: GCF_016617805.1. Taxonomy (NCBI): domain Eukaryota; kingdom Metazoa; phylum Arthropoda; class Insecta; order Diptera; family Tephritidae; genus Bactrocera; species Bactrocera tryoni. The sequence continues at coordinate 26,205,813 of NC_052500.1, forward strand.
TGATGAACTCCTCACCCAGCAGTTTCTGCTGGAGTGCTTTCGAAGTAATCATGACTACAATCACCTGCTTGTAAAGGAACCGCCACCTAGGGGTATCAAGAGGTTCTTTCTTAACTACTACCACCCATTGCATACGACGAGCTCGAACTCCCGCGAGAATCGAGAGTGACCCTTGCGCAGCTTTGTACTGGGTATTGTAGCAGGTTAAATTAATACTTATCCATAATCGAACACGATATATCAAATATTATATAATGGTCATTTATATATGTATATATTTTATAGAGTCTATGATGTTTCCTTCTGGGTGCTACAAACGTCGTGGCCAACCTAATGTTCATTGTTGAGGGTAGAGTACCGTCATGAGAACAAACGACTTTAACGTGTACACTCTGTGCCCAAAAAATAAGGTGACTTTGTATTTATTTTGAAAATTCTTTATTTATTCTTCCAAATCAATTGCATCCCCTTCAAAGTAATCCCCTCTCGATGCAATGCACTTATGCCAACGAATTTCCAATCTTCGAAACATTGCTTGCAGTCACTTTCCGGGATGGCCTTCTGTTCCGTCTTCGCTGTGGCTTGAATCTCCTCTATCGTATAAAAACGGTATCCCCGGAGCGGTCTTTTGAGCTTGGTGAACAGCTAGAAGTCGCACGGCGCCAGATCAGGTGAATACGGTGGTTGCGGAACGATATGGGTTGAGTTTTTGGCGAAATGATCACGAATTACGAGGGCAGTATGGGATGGTGCATTATCGCAGTGTAAAAACCAAGAATTGTCTTTCCACAATTCCGGCCATTTTACGCGGATAGCGTTACGCAAACGACGCATAACGTTCAAATGATATTTCTTGTTGACTGTTTGACCGGTTGGAAGGAATTCATAATGTACAACACCACGGTAATCGAAGAAAACAGTCAACATGACCTTGATTTTTGAGCGACTTTGGCGCGATTTTTTTGGTCTCGGCTTTCTTTCGCACGATATTCACTCGATTGATCGGTTGTTTCGGGGTCGTAAGCATAGATCCAAGTCTCATCGCCAGTTATACTGCGTTTTATGACACCCTGTTAGTCGGAAAGCATCGTTTCACACACTTCAACGCGACGCCTTTTTCCAAAAAATTCAATGTTTTCGGTACCAGTCGATATTTGACGCGCTTGAGACCCAAAACATCCTTTAAATTGGTATTGGCTGAGCCTTTCGATATGCCAACTTCATCAGCAAGGTATCTACTTGTTAATCGACGGTTTTTCAACACCAAATCTTTGATTTGTTGAACGTGAGCTTCGTCGGTTAAGGTTGATGGTCGCCCTGAACGCTCTTCGTCTTCGACACGTTCACGGCCGGCTTGGAACTCACTATACCACTTGTAAACATTTTTTTTAGACATAGCCTCATCACCAAAGACTTTCTGCACCATCATCAACGTATCCGCAGCAGAAAATTGATTCTGTAAACAAAATTTAATGCAAATTCTTTGCTCAACAAATTTCGACATCGCAAAAAACGAAAAACTCACTTTTAGCAGCTCACAAAACGACACGTATTTCAAACACTAATGAATATTTTGACATGAAATTTTACATAAATGTGACTGACAGTATTACCAACCTTAAAAAAAATAATTCTCCAAATCCTTTGAGGCGCACAGTTTAAATTCAAATGTCACCTTGTTTTTTGGGCACGGTATCCTCTCAGTCCTCGAAAAACCTCTTAGTTGTTTTATTTCCATTACTTGTACAATTAAGCAAAGAATTCAATTATTTTGAAGAGAAACACCGCTTCGGAAAAACTTGTGTTTGGTATTCAACATACGTCACGGATGACTATTTTTACAGTACGAATTGGACTTTTGCTAAAGGCTCGTGCTCCTTTTTAGTGCTGTGAAAGATGTTTTTAACGACCATTCTCTTAAAATCTACAGACAGGACTATGTTACTGGGGCTAGAAGCGTACACTGAATCGATTCGTAGCCCAATTCATGGAATTTTTCAATCGTTTGTTACAAAAATATTTATCATTGATATGTCGAAAACGTTGCATTGATGTCTTCAGAGATCTCGATGAGATTTATTTCTAGATCTTCTAAAACAATAAACTTGAATTTTTTGAAGTTTTCGTTTGGGCACCCAAGCAGACAACGATTTCAGTTATCATATGTTCTAACTACATGAATGGACTTAAGCAAACCCCTTATTGCTTGTTGGTTGATTCACCTGGCAGAGTCCATGGGTAATACTGATTGAGCCACTTGTTGTAAGCGTTTTTAATGATTCTTTAATAAGAAAATTTCTTTCGTCTATTTCTGTTTTTCATAATTTCAAAACATAACCCAAAATTCAATATTTTCTTTGTCTATTTCTGTTTTTCAAAATTCCAAAACATAACCCAAAATTCAATATTTTTCACACGAATCGAGACGATTTTTTCAGCCCGCCTAGTTAGTAACGGACATAATATTATTATTTTTTTCTTTTTTACCGAATTCATCGTATAGAAACAAGTAATAAGGCACAATACCAAATCGATGATGATTGGAACGTTCCACTATAAAGAAGTTCAAATAGCAATTACCCGTCTGAAGAATAACAAAGCGGCGAGGGTCGATCGGTTGCCGGCTGAGCTTTTCAAATACGGCGGCGAAGAACTTATAAGGAATATGCGTCTGTTTCTTAATAGAATATGGTCGAAAGAAAGTATGCCCGACGATTGGAATTTAAGTGTGCTCTGCCCAATCCACAAAACGGGGACCCTAAAATCTGCGCCAATTACTATGAGATAAACCTTCTTAATATCGCATATAAGGTGTTATCGAGCGTAGTGTGTGAAAGACTGAAACCCACCGTCAACAAACTGATTTCAGCTTATCAGTGTGGATTTTGCACTAAAAAACCGACAACTGACCAGATATTTAAGTTATCTTGGAGTTATCGAAACATCCCAAAAAGGTATGAAAATGAAGTTCTATTCAGCTTTTGGAAAATCAATAATTTTTTCAAGAACATCTAAAACAAAAATCAGAAACCAGAAAGAAATTCTAAAATCTTGTCTGCCGTTTAAAAATGGTGTAAGTAGTGTCAGATTGACTCCCTCACGCCAAAACCAAAGCACGTTTGCACCGTTAGTAACAAAATGTAATCAATAAAGTATTTACCAAATAGCACTTGACGCAATTTTTTATGACGCTTGTATGAACAGCACTATATTACTTAATAACCTCAAATACACTGAAGTTTATTGTGATGTCATAAATTTTAAACTAACTGGTTTAATCTATAAGCCAGACGAGTTATACAACATTGGCGTCATTTAGAATTTAATGCAACGATTTATGGCGGGTTTTCCATATCTGCTAATACAGTTAGATAATCTAGTGCAACACTAACACATATATATATATATATATGTAATTATATATATAAACAACAACTACTTTATTTTGAAGTCATACAGAAAATTCAATTTAATTCAAGATATAATAAGCCCATTGAACATCAGCAATCCACTTAATGTATTGTGAAATCTCGGTATATACCGTTGGGCGATTGTTAACGGCACATGGCAAGTAGCCCCACGAGGTGATACCAACCAATTCGGAGCCACCTTTCGTCTCGTGCACTAATGGACTGCCACCATCGCCTAAACAAGCCAATGTTTTGGCGCAAATTTGATCAGCACCAAGTGGCGCATCCTCTGGTAGCTGTTCAAGGCACTGTTCTTTGGGCAACACTTCCGAACGCGCCACTTGCAATTCCTTAACGTATGTTGTTTCTGTAGCTTTAGTCAAACCCCAACCATAAGTCACAACGGTTTGGTTCGTATATGACTCATTGAGGTATGGCAAAAGCACGGAACTCACATTGACACTGAAGTTGAAACCGGGAGTAAAGTGCAATAGCGCAATATCGGGTGAGCTCTCATCACTGGCATTGAATAGTTTGTGCGAAAAAGCAAAGTCGATATTGCGAACTTGTGCATTCTCCACATTGGAACGATCCTTTAAACCGGCATAGACGGGCAGGCCAATCACATTTCCAGCTGTGCTTTCCAATTCTTTCAGGCAATGCGCCGCTGTCAGCACCCATTCCTTGGCAATGATGGCACCGGCACAGACATGTGCGTAGGCAATGGACGATGCACTCAGTGAGACCAAGTATGATGTCGCCAACGATTGAGATGCGACTTCACCGCCGATGATACGTGCTTCTGGTTGGAATTCTTTAGCCGCGGCCACATCTTCCTTGCCTGGCTCTGCAAATACCGAGCCGATAAGCAGTAGTCCAAGCAAAATACACTTCATCGTCGCTATTTAAATAGTTAGGTACTAATTGCGGAACTAATCCTATTGTTATAGCTTTTATATGCCATACCGATACGTCGATAACAGTCTGTGTGATAAGATGCGATTAGTAGATTAGCTTAAAGCAACATTTTGGTGATATCGCACCAATAAATAAGAAATATGGTAAAATATATAGTCGATTTATCAAATTAGTTTACAGACGTGTGTGTGACGAAAGTGCGTATATATTTTCAAGGCAAGTTTTGGGGAATTTCACAAATTTGAATAACTTAAAAGGGATTTCGGTACAGCTAAGAGGAAAATTTTTATTTAGTAGTGTATTCAATTTGAGGCCAATGCTTAGTTTCATGGTTCGGTGGCATCAGACTGGTTTTGTTTTGTGCGTTTCTTAACACTGCACAACACACAGCTGAAGCGCGTTGGTATCAAAAATCCGCAAGATGCCACCGGTGTCGAGTTTCTCCCAAAAACCGGATTTTCCTCCCCAATATGATTTCAAATAAATGCCCCTTTATGCCTCGGCACCCAGATTAGGCGTACCCGTTTGCACTGACAGTCGGATCAGACTTTCTATATACTCCTCCACTAAAAGCGATTTAACCTCAAACGCTGAGATCGCCTTTAGTGCCGATTAACTATCGCTAAGTATAATGATACAATGTCTTGTCCGATGTTTTCGAAAGTGCTGCCCCTCAGCAGTATGTCTAGCGTGGAGTCAGTTCACTCCGTCTTACTGCCGAGAGTAACTGTAAAATTCTTTGTAAAGTTAATCCTCTTTGTAACGCCGTCCCTTGGAAGAAGGGCCAGTGGTATGTCTTCACGCCTATGGGCAAGTGTGCAGTGCCCCTAAAGCGCAGACACCGGCGAGCCTTTGCAACTTCTATAGTTGAAAGCCTGGAAAACTGTGTTGCCTTAGATGCCCAAGCAACCGCATATGCAGCCATCTTATACCAGGCATCATAAGATGGCCTTGCAGTACCAGCATCTGTCGGCTAGACGTCTGGATATCATAAGTGCCTTAGTGGCTTTGGGCAATGTTAAATTCACATGCCTACTGCACAGTGAGGTTGAGTCTAATGTGAGGCCAAAGAAGTTGACCTCTTTAGACACCTCAAACTCCCTGCCACCGAGTGTTAGAGACCAAAAGCCTGGAAGAGATCGCATATCGCAACCTCGCCATTATCCAGCGAGCTCTGGAGTTCAGTCGTAAGTTGGTACAGAGCAGTATTAGTGGATCTGCCTGCCCTGTCTTTTCCATATTTTTTAGCATGAAGGATTTGAGACTATTGGCCTGAATGATTTGGCCAGTCCTTCCTATCTACCTTGGGAATGAAGATTACCTTCGCTATTCTCCACGCGTCCATCGCAAGACAATCCCTCATCAGCCCTAACAGGTGTGGTAAGGATCTTGCATACCTTGTTGAAAAAGAGCTGGAAAGATGTCCTCCGCCACTGGTGTCTTATAGTTTGAGAAGGAGGCCAGTGACCAGTTGATTGAGTCTGCAGTAACCATATTCCTTGCAGTCATCTGATCCAAGTGATCTGGCCTACCCCCAACTTTAGTGGATAAGCGCAGTGGTCTAAGAATCGGCTCATTAGTTGCAACCACCGATATAGGACTGCTATAGCAGTATTTGGCGTAAATTATTAAGAAGAAGAAATATTTCAGATTGAATCACTATAGCATATAGCTCTCATACAAACCGACCGTACAAAATCAAGTTCTCGTAAAAAATCTTTTGGATTTATGATGAATATTATAGCTTCGGTGCAACAGAATTTTACGTTTTTTCTCGAATTTTCGGGTTCAAGTTATTTACATGCACAATAACAACATTTGTCCGAAAATTTAAATTGCGATTCGCTCTTCAATAAAGTGAGTAAGGAGCTAGGGTATTTACAATGAAATGTATACCTATGACGATTTTCGCACACGTGTGCTCGCATCCACCACTCAGGTGAGAAATTTATTATCTTTCGCTGCATTTTCATGCAGTTGCCGGTCAGACGCAAATAGAGTGCATTTCATTAAGCGCACACACACACCTGTCACAACTCCACAAGGCATACATATCATAACTACATACATACCTATGTATTTGTAGTATATGGTAAAATGTGCATGAAGTGTATTACTGGCGACGGTAAAAGTGATAACTGCAATAATAACGGTAAATGCAAAGCAATTTCATGCTACAGTGAAAATACGCTCGCCCCACCGTTTTACGCTTCGCTTTACGAGTAAGGTCACACAAAGGACGCAGCATGGTGATATTGAAGCGAATTGATACTCGCGGACCACCGTCAATGCATATACCGCACAAGTACAACATAACTACATATGTACATATGCATGTTTGTATATTCGCCCTTCTATGTTGTGTAAAATCAGCGATTTTCTAATCCCACAGCGGCACTCAGCGCTGGCCAATGTCCGGCCCATAGCACTTGAGTAGAGCACATCCTAACCGGGCGCTTTTGTCTATTTGAAAATGCTGTTATTCCTGGCGTTGGCTTTGTACGCACCGTCCACCAGGCGCACCGACTGAAATAACAACCCTCAACACCGTTAAAAATAGACAAATAGCTAGGTATATGCTATGTGTAAGCGTGTATACCCTGAAAGTCCTTTTTTACTGAATCAACGAACTGTAAAGCAACAACTTTCCATCCATTACAGGATGTATGTTTATATATATACATATATAGACATGCATATTTATATATAATAATGTGTAAAATATAATAACACATGCAAAATATATACATTGTGACGAAAAAGTACCTGGAAATTTTAAATAACATGAAAAATATTTGATTATTCATCAATATTTACAGGTATTTTGTCACATTCAAGGTAATCACAACCATATGTAATACTTTTATGTCAACGATTATTTCAGTCAGTAACCGAAATATAAGCAATTTTTAGGATGGCCTTCAGCTTCTTCAGCGGCTTCCACCAAGCAGCAATTTCAATTTAGGGAACAAGAAAGAACAAACCGAGCCAAGTCTGGTGAATAGGGTGCTTGATCGAAGGTATTCATTGCGTTTTGGCTTTCAATTCGGTCACAATCGTACTATTTTTACTATTTTTGAAAAAAACCCAGATTTATCGGAAAGAGACGAGCAAGACCGCATTTCATAACCAAAATATCCCACAGAATCATTAGAATGGACTCGCGAGAGATGTTGAACTATCTTGCCATCTCTCTAACACTCGCTTGACGGTTTTCAAGCATCACATACTTCACTTCTTTAATATTTTCATCAGTTGAAGAGGTCGAAGGCATGTCTTCAACGATATCTCGACCATCTCTGTAGGCTTGGTACTACTGGTAGTCTTGATAAAACTGAATCAACGTAATCATTTTCACAGGGAGTTTAATTACAATTTCCGGGAGCTTTTTTGTCACAATGTACATATATATGGTATAATATGTAGAAACATGCTTTATAATTCATGGATGAAATTTATTACCTCTGAAAATATTGTTGAGTTCTAGGAAATTTTAAAGGGTTGCTATTGTTATTTTTACCATGAGTGTACTGCAGATATCAACACTGATATAACGTGTGAGCGTAATAAACTTTAATGGTAACCGATAATATATAAAACTTTAGTTCGGCGCGCTCGCGCACGTCCGTTATTTAATCGGGGTTCTTCTAATCAATTGCTACTGATGAGAATAATTTCAATGACTCTGCACATTCAAATAATTTTGTTATATGCGTGAATCGAGATCGCTTCTAGTACAGACAGAGCTTTTATATACGCCATAGACTTATTGTTGATTTAACAAAGTAATCATAAAAAATTGACAACAGCAAAATATACAGAGCTCAAAATTTTCTGTATAAAAAGGTTACGCCGTTAAAAGTCGCCAAGTTTTTCTTGCGAGTCCTTCATTTGAGTCATGCGCCATGTTCTTTTTATAAAAATTTCGACCATCTTTTTACAGAAACATATAGCAAAATGCGCATTCGCTCAATCCATAAGTAGTATTGAGAATATATCCCAAACCCAAACCTTACACGAGAATAAACAAGTAAGGAAGGGCTAAGTTCGGGTGTCACCGAACATTTTATACTCTCGCATGATAAAGTGATAATCGAGATTTCATTATACGTCATTTACATATTTTTCAAATACCGTATTTTTGTAAAGTTTTATTCCGCTATCATCATTGGTTCCTAATGTATATACTCGTATTATACAGAAAAGGCATGAGATGGAATTCAAAATAGCGTTATATTGGAAGAAGGCGCGGTTGTGAACCGATTTAAGGAAATATTATGTACCGAATTTCATTGAAATCGGTCTAGTAGTTCCTGAGATATAGTTTTTGGTCCATAAGTGGGCGAGGCCACGTCCATTTTCAATTTTTAAAAAAAGCCTGGGTGCAGCTTCCTTCTGCAATTTTTTCCGTAAAATTTAGTGTTTCTGACATTTTTTGTTAGTCGGTTAACGCACTTTTAGTGATTTTCAACATAACCTTTGTATGGGAGGTGGGCGTGGTTATTATCCGATTTCTTCCATTTTTGAACTGTATATGGAAATGCCTGAAGAAAACGACTCTGTAGAGTTTGGTTAACATAGCTATAGTAGTTTCCGAGTATACAGTAGTTTCCACTTTTCCAAAAAAATATGCCCCTCCCTAATGCGATCCTTTGTGCCACATTTCATTTTAATATCTTTATTTATGGCTTAGTTATGACACTTTATAGGTTTTCGGTTTCCGCCATTTTGTGGGCGTGGCAGTGGGCCGATTTTGCCCATCTTCGAACTTAACCTTCTTATGGAACCAAGGAATACGTGTACCAAGTTTCATCATGATATCTCAATTTTTACTCAAGTTACAGCTAGCACGGACGGACGGACGGACAGACGGACGGACGGACAGACGGACGGACGGACAGACAGACATCCGGATTTCGACTCTACTCGTCACCCTGATCACTTTGGAATATATAACCCTATATCTGACTCTTTTAGTTTTAGGACTTACAAACAACCGTTATGTGAACAAAACTATAATACTCTCCTTAGCAACATTGTTGCGAGAGTATAAAAATGTGGAGCCTGATAGTACATAAGCAAAACTGCTGCCGTAAGTAACGGGTGATACAAGTAGAATTACATACTTTTTTCACTAGCCGTTTTTTTTTTTTCAGATCACGCAAGAGTTCTGTCAAACTGTGATGTAATTATTGTTAAGTACATATTGTTTAAAAACTCATCATGGAAAGACTTACGCCTGAACCTTTAAGACGAAAATTCACACTTCGCTCAAGTTATAGTCAACATAATCGGCCTGCTAAGCGTACTATTCGCGACACCATCACCCATCTTGAGGCCTAGCATTCATTATTGGATAATATTCGACCGAATAGACCACGCCTAATACGCACTGAAGAAAATATAGCAGCCGTAGTTTACTTGATGCATTTTACGTCAACTGAAGTCGCTCGACCTATGAAATCACTTCGCTCTATGGGCTCTCGAAAAGTTCCATGAAGATCCAACGTTTTCCAGCCAAATATTGTTCAGCGATAAGGTCCATTTCTTTCTCAATGGGTATGTAAACGAGCCAAATTACCGCATTTGGAATGAAGAGCCACCTGAAGAGATTCAAGAGCTGCCATTTCATCCAGAAAAACACACGGTTTGACGTGATTTGTAGACCGGTGGGATCATGGGTCCACATTTAATATTGATATCACTTCAAAACTGATGCCGGTGACAACGTAACCATCAATGGCGACGTTATGGCGCCATGATAACCGACTATTTGATTGAAATTGAAGCTCGTGATCTTGGCAACATTTGGTTTCAACAAGACGGCGTCACTTTCCTCACATCACATCAGTCAATTGATTTATTAAGAGAATCCTTCGGTGAGCAGATAATTTTACATTTTGGGCCGATCGATCGACTACAAAGATCGTATGATTTCACACCGTTAGACTTTTTCCTGTGTGATATCTAAAGATAAAGTATATGCGGTAAGCCAGAATGTTCGAACGAGTTATGGAAAATTGTACTCAACGGATGGACTATCTGAGACGTAGCTGCGGCTAACTTTTGAAAGATATGTATAATCTTCAAACAATAAATACAAAAGAATGTTTTTTCGAATAATAAGAAACATTTCTATTTTTAAATTTGAAGTTTTTGTGTTTTTTCTTTAAAAAAGTAGAGAACCTCGAAAGAGATCCCTCTTTATATGCGGCTTCGGCATGACTAAAATTAAGGCCAAAGCGTGCGAGTCCATAATAGATTTTTCGGAAATTCCATCTTTCAGGTTTTTATGGTATGAAACCAACCGTAATGCAGGGTTCCGGTCCCATCAGCCTGGAAGGAGCTACAGATCGGGCAAGCTCGACAGCCAGATCATTCTCGGCGAACCCTTTGTAACCTAGCATCCAGGTAACTGGAAATTGATTGCGAATTAATATGATGTTTAGCAGTTCTATACACTCCAGCACCAACAGCGACGTAATCCCAAAAGCTGAGATTACTTTAAGTGCTGCTTGACTATCTCTGAATATGACAAAGACTTCTGTTAGGAAAATGCAAAACGTCCTACGATGCCTACACCAATGCCTTCAGACGTTTTCAAGCCGTCAGTGTACCACTTAATAGTGATATCACTTCGTAGGATGTCAAGCATGGAGTTGCTCCATTCGGCCTAACTAACGAGCGTAACTTTGAACTTATTTGTGAAGACTAACCCTTTTGATAATGGTAACCCTCGGAAGAAGAGGCACTGGTATCTCTTCAATTAAGGCTTACATGTGTTGGAATGAGATTACCTTCCCTATGCCGTAACCTTCTAATGTCATTTAAGGCATTGCATGAGCCATGCCTTTTTTTGGGGGGGTTTTGACAGAAACAAACTGAAAAACCCTGTAATTCTAAAAAGGTAGCCAGATTAAGCACGATTATCGGTTGAAGAATAGCTATGATTGAGTTCAAAGTCAATCTAAAGCCAATTCCTACATCGATAACGATTTCGAACTGCTGGCTAGCCATGAAACGTTTATAATGACTGTAGTAAATCATGTGTATAGCACAAATGAAATTATAGCTAATCCATCACAGCGCGTTTCGTGATTTCCACCAAATAAATTGATAAGCTATTTTTATCATTCCATACCTAACTATATAAACCGGATTAATTTCAAATTTCGCAATTAGTTAGTTCTTGTACCTCCGCCAAAATGAAAGCTGTTCTTGTCTTAGCCCTTTTCGTGGCGTGCGCCAGCGCATCATCCATCATACAATTCAAACCCAGTCTGCCTACTGGACGCGTCATTAAGGGTGAAGATGCCGTCGAACACGCTGCTCCATACATTGTGTCGTTGAGCACGAAAGCAACGTCCCACTCTCACATCTGCGGCGGTACCATCATCGCTAAGGATTGGATTGTTACTGCTGCTCACTGCATTTCAAGCCCCGTTGGTATGGGTGTTATTGCTGGTCTACATGTACGTGCCGAAGTTAACGAGAAGACCCAATCGCGTGTGGTTGATTTTGGTTTGAAGCACGCCGACTTTGCCGGTGGCGTTGGCCCTTACGACATTGCCCTGTTGCACGTGTCGGAACCCTTCGTGTACAATGAATGGGTACAGCCTGCTATTTTGCCACAACGCGAAGAAATTCATTCCGGCGAGGCTAAACTTTATGGCTGGGGTCAAGTAAAGGCTTTCAACTTTGCCGCCGCCAAGGTATTGCAAACCGTTACAACTCAGCTCATTGAGTATAACGAATGCGAGGAAACACTCGGTGAGGGTACACCCCTTAGAGCATCTAATGTTTGCACAGACTCACTGCAACAGGGTATTTCCGCATGCAATGGCGATTCTGGCGGCCCTCTGGTACAGGAACATGAAGGCGTAGCATCTGAACTTGTCGGCATTGTCTCTTGGGGATACATTCCTTGCGGTTATGGTAACAAACCATCAATCTATACTCGCGTTTCTGCTTACATCGATTGGATTGCGCAAGTCCAAAGTGCCTACTACACATTGAACTAACTCTTTATATTATAATAAAGTAAAAGTTTGAAACCAAAAGTCTAAAATTTTTTATTATATATGTATATACATATATATATATACTCAGTGTTCATATTGAGAGTGTGTTAAAAAACCCGTCTAAAGTAAAAATTTATATCTCAAAATTTAAGTTTCCCAGCTTTTGCACTCATATAAAGTGTCTCTACATGTGAAAACATCTTAAGGAAGAGTAAGATGAAGGAAAATTAGTTGAAGGTACAAGATTCTTTCCGCGTTGTAATTTTTTCAAGCTTTTTTTCGCCGAATGTTATGCAAACTAATCTAAATACTTGAAACATTAGCGAATGCGGCGAAAAGTATTCGATTGCCTTGAAGAAAATGGATGGTGCTCCTAACGGGGATCTCACTTCGACTCCTTAGAACGTCGATACCTAAAGCTCCTACATATTGGATCATAAGAAACTTACAAATCAACAAAGCGCACACAAATCCTGTCACAAATTTATTGAGATGTCTATTGTCAGTTTCGAGTACCTTCTGGTTTATCGTATACCGAGATATTTCCACCTCAGTCTTAGGAGCTGGAAAATGGAAGAGAAAGTTGCTAGATATGTCCACCCCACCCTCCTCTATACAACTTTGACAACCGGTGACCGACGAGATTTTTAGAGTTACTGAATGAATGCCTATTGGACAATGTCCAGTAAGGCGATTACGTTATGATGAACTTTGCCAAAGGCAAGTAGTTCACTACTACGTTCTATGCCAAAAATATCTTGTAATACCCCAAGAGCGGGCGCACGCGGTCTATTGGACAAGAGCTAAAACGCAAGATGTGAATGGAGATTCGAGTCTGATGAATGAAGTAGCTTGGTCCCATTTCTGATGAGGATAGACACTCCCTGACTAGCTTTGAGCAGCCGCTTTTAATTGAAAGGAACTGCAGTTGTTCGGTAGCCCAATGCCAAGATTGACGCTGACTTCCTTGCTTAATGCCAAGAATGACGGTGACTTCCTTACATAAAACTCCTACACCAACCTACCTCCTAGCTTCGATCTATCCACGGGGAAGTAAGAGTACGAATGTTGAAAAATTTTATTGACCTCTTATTGGTGTGAACATATTTTTATAAATTTTAAGTGAAATCAAACCCAATACTTTGATGCAAAGCAAATTTGGTAGTTTTGCAACAGATTTGGCAGCCATTTTGATACCCAAAGATTTGCAGAATAGTTGGAAAATTCTTGCGCTTCGCTTACGACCACAATAGCAAATTTGATCTACAATCTGCATCGATACATACAATTAGCATCGAAGAGAGCGTTAATACCACTTTAAAAAGGTCTCCTTATACACACTTATATCGAATTGTTTACTTGGTTGTTGCCTCCACATGTTAAGTGTTTGCAAGATAGTAAAACGTATTTGCGAATAGATGACGGCTGCAATTACCGACACATTTTGAACTCACCGTCGTAGTACTTTATTTTAGAGAGTTGTTAGGACTTTTTTTTAAATTTTGATTATCTTTTGGAACAATATTCAAAGGAACTCATATGGTCGCAATATATGTTACTACGGAAAAGTGTGAGCAATACTTCTTCATGTTGTACAACTTATTTGACTGTTTCAAATTGTTTGATAACAGAAAAACTTCAGTTTTTGGGATGATTCCAGACATAGACAAGTCAAAAAACAGGACTGTCTAAAAATTTAAGGTAAATCGTTCCAATAGCACTTGAACAATTGTAGGTATCGTTTTAAAAGCAATTTCGAGAAAAACGAGTTTAAGGGGGTATTCTGGTCTAGGATTTTGAAAAAATCGATTTTTTGCATATTTTGAAAGTTTAGACGTTCAAAATTATGACTTGAAGGATTTTTCAAAATTGGACTTATTTTCGGAAATACAGCCGATTTTGTGACGTAGCGTCCGTGTTCATTAGAATTGCCTCCTAAACTTTAAACGCGTTTTTCTCGAAACTACTTTTTTTGAGGTAGTGGACATGATATCTCAAGTTTACCTGAACCGATTCCCTTGAAATTTGGTACATATCTTCTTTATACAATGCTCTATCGTGTCTGCCTTGGAGTTAGAAAAATGTTTATTGTATTTTTTAAAAATTCGAAAATGTCGAAAAATCGGGTCAAAAATTTTTTTTTTTTCAAGTCGACTCCATTTTTTTTATTTTTATTTTTTGTTTTTTTGAAATTGGTTAACCCGATAACGACATTCTTACCAATGAATAATCTTCTTGTTTTTTGTGTTTTAGATGTCTACAAGTGTTGAAATCACGTCAACCTGGACGCATCGTTTTTTTGAAGCCCCCACTCCAAAAAAATTTTGTTTTTTTTTTCTTGCAATTTTTTTTTTATATTATTAAAATGTCAATAAAAAACATATAAAAAAATTGATAGTAAAAATGTTTTTAATATTTTTTTTCTTAGTTTAAAAAATGCCTAAAATTCATGCGTCTACACCAGAATACTCCCTTAAAGTTTCATTTACGGCCGAACCAGTGTGGATGCCAAGTCAACATAACATATGTATCTCCAAAAATAGTTTGTATTTTGGAAATCCTCTTGTAGAACTTTCTTGAATAATTAAGCTTTTGAAAATATAAAATAAAAAAATCGATTTCTTTATGTCTAGACTAAATTACCTCCTTAAAATTGTTCATTGTATATAAATTGAACTAGACGGTAACTAGCTTGCATGAAGTATTATTTGCAGAATTTGAAAATTGAGAAAACATCGGGCCTCACTACGTCTTAATTACGAGTAGATTGTATGGAATGAGTCTCTCGTCTTATAAGATGTGTTCCCGGTTGTTACTAGTTGAAAAGATCTTTGAAACTATATTTCACAGTAGAGTTATAATTATATATTGTATTGTATACATATTTATACAGAGATATAATTGTAAGTTACATGAAAACTTATCAATTGTATGATACCAAAAGCTTTATTAACAAATTGTTAGCTAAACTAAGCAAAACAGCGAACGAAGCTTAAAAAGTTTAGCATATTCGCAGGCGGTGACACTAATAAGTAAAGGCAAAGCCCCATATGATTCGAATTAAGTTTTATTTTCGGCAACATATTAGCTTATTGCATAGCTAACATCTTTTTAGTAATTTAATATATATTTTCAATGGCCGAAATATTTACTTTCTAGTCAAGCGAATTAATAGAAATAAATACATTCGGTATATTTATAAGCGCTAGGGGAAGATAGGAACGCAATTCTGGTAACGGAAGAGAAGTCGAAATTTTTGTGGGGAAATCTAACAGACTGATATGGTATAAAGTAAATCGACATAAGGATCAGACACAATATCTGAAAGTAATGAGGAGGTATAGGCCGATTTGTTTTCTTTCTATTTATTATTTGAGCCGACATAATTGTTGTATACGTTGATGGCTTCCAGAATTATGTTATAAAAAAAGTGGGCGTGGTTCTGATCCAAAGAGAATACTGTGCTCAGAAATTTCTTAAAAGTAATCACATCCTTTGTTTAATTTCGGAACCAAAACAGCTACGAATAAAATCGTTATATAGCAGATCGCACCAAGTTCAAACGTTTAAAAGAAGGGAGCGCACTCTTTTCCTTGAAATATTCTCTAATTTATGGACCTGTATTTAGGCAGCAATAATAATAATAAGAAATAACTATATCTCATATACTGGCAGATAGCTGAGGTGATCGAAGTAGAGGTACTTTTTTAATAGCCTTTTTTTGACAGATCACGCAATCAGTCGTAAAAGCTGTCATGTTATTTTTGTTCAGTGTTGTTTGGCATTTCATCATGGAAAGACTTACGCCTGAGCAATGTTAACAAATCGTTCAACTTTATTACGAAAATTCACGTTCTGTAAAGCATGTGTTTCGTTCATTTCGCTCAAATTATGGTCAACAATAGTACTGAGCATACTATTCACAACACCATCACCCATCTTGAGACCCAGCATTCATTAATGAATAGTATTCGACCGAATAGACCACGTTCAGCACGCAGTGAAGAAAATATTGCATCCGTAGCTGAGAGCGTACACGAATACCGTGGAGAGTCGTTTCGGCGCCGTTCATAGCAATTTGGACTGACGTATGGAACGTTTTGACGTATTTTACTTCGAGATTTCCGTACAAAACACAGCTTATGAAAGAATTGATGCCCTTCGACCTTCCCAGGCGACATCGTTTCGCTCTATGAGCTCTTGAAAAGTTTCAAAAAAGATCCGACGTTTTCGAACCAAATTTTGTTCAACGATGAGACCCATTTCTGGTTCAATGGGTATGTAAACAAGCAAAATTTGAGCATTTGGGACAAAAAGCAACCTGAAGAAATTTAAGAGCTGCTATTTCATTCAGAAAAAACAACAGTTTGGTATGATTTGTGAGCCGGTGCAATCGTCGGTCCATATTTCTTCAAAAATAATGACGGTGAGAACGCAACCGTCAATGGCGACCGTTATCGCGCCACGATAACCGACAATTTGAAGCCTGATTAGCGCTCGTGATCTCGGCGACATTTTGTTTTAACAAGACGGCGCCACTTCCCACACATCGAATCAATCAATGGACTTATTGATATCACATCGTTAGATCTTTTCCGTGGGAATATGTAAAGACCAAAGTCAATGCGGACAATCCCGCTTCGAGTCAAACTTTGGAGCGAAACATCATTATTTGTCAGTTACCAGTCGAAATGCTCGAACGAGTCATAGCAAATTGGACTCAAAGGATGAAGTAAAGAAATAACCTTCCAAAAATTAATGCCAAAGTATGTTTTTTCGAATGATAATAAACATTTCCCATTAAATTTGAAGTTTCTGTGTTGTTTCTTTAAACAAGTAGGGAAACTGGAAATTGAGGGATTTTTAGCTTATAAAGAATAAAAGAACTAGGCGTACAAAAATGTGTTTCTGTCAGAGATAAAAATATTTTCGATAAGTACAAACATTATATGCGAACTGAGTTTTATTCGATGTCCTTACTGAGCTTGTGTTCACATCACGTATGATATGCCTGTACTGAATGCAGTTGAGACCATAAGCAAAGAAAGAAGTTTATATTTCATTTACTCAAAGCCTACAATGCTATATAGATGACCATATTTTAACAAACTTAAATGGGTTTTTAGCTCACACACACCTAATGATCTTGCTTTATTTGTATTAGCTTGTAATCAAAAAGCTTTAAATTGTGATAAGATGGCAAGGTACGTGGGTACTTACCCCGCCTGCTTTCATTCACAAAACATAATCTTGAAGTATAAACAAACTGACGTCCTTATTATGCCAAGTACATATCGCGCACTAATTCAATCACATCTAATCATAAATTTAATCAAATCAATAAGATCTAAGCAAACTGATAGAGCATACAACCATTGTAAAATGAAGTGATTATCAAGTTCAAACTGTAAAGTGCATCTTGACATTTATGGCGTTTCTAGTCCACTATTCCATGTAAAGCTCATAAATCATACTATCAATTAATAGCTTACATTAATTAACTTTGTCTGCATTGGCATTTCGATTGCAAAGGCTTCGTGACACTTTTTGTATAAATAGTGCAGTTCCGACTGCAACAAATTCAAACCAAATCAAGCACTCCATCGAAAATGAAGATCTTCGTCGTATTCGCTCTGGCTATTGCCAGTGTCAGCGCAGCCAATTTGGACGCCATTGCACAGCCTGCCTTCGCATCGGGACGTATCATCAATGGCTACGAGGCTCAGAAGGGTGAGGCTCCATACATCGTCTCACTGAAGACCAGCTCACATTTCTGCGCTGGTTCAATCATTGACGAGAACTGGGTACTAACTGCTGCTCACTGTCTTATCTACGACAGTTTTGAGGTGGTCGCCGGTCTGCACTCCCGCAATGACGAATCCGATGTACAGGTCCGCAAAGTCACCAGCAAATCGCAATATATCGTACATGAAGGTTATGGTGGTGGTGTCGGTCCCAATGATATTGGTCTCATCTATATTCCCGACGGCTTCGATTTGAACGCGCTCTCACGTGATGGTGTAGCCCCGGTTAACAAAGTATCCTTGCCATCTGGCAAATACGAGAGCACTGGTGACGGAAAACTTTTCGGTTGGGGACGTGATAATTCCGGTTCTTTGCCAAATGTTTTGCAGACATTGGATGCCAATATTATTGGTTATTCAGAATGCAAAGCTGCTCTACCCTTCTTGGCACCCATTAAGGATGTGAACATTTGCTCTTACACTGCTGGCACCACCGATGGTGCTTGCAATGGCGATTCTGGTGGCCCATTGGTGCGTTACACTTCCGAAGGTGCTGAGCAGGTCGGTATCGTGTCATGGGGTTACACTCCTTGTGCCACTACCAAATATCCCTCGGTCTACACTAGCGTCAGTGCTTACAAGAAATGGATCAATGAGAAGATCAACGCTTAGGTATTGGTTCTGAACGACACACTTATTTAATAAAAAAAATGCATCATAATTAAAAAGTAATAACTTTGTTGCTTAACTTCATTTATAAATTCATAGGGACTATAGACTCCAAAGCGGTTGGGTTATACTCTTGGTTTACAGAAGTGATTGTTTTCCACTATTAGAAGGCAGAAAACATTGGTTCGAAATTGATATGTGAACTAGACTTTTGAATTCTGCTCGAAATGCTCAGTTTACATATAACCGAAATATTGCTTGAAATGTTATCGAAATTTTGAGGGTGAGTTGTGGGTTCCGCCAAAGTAATATGTAATGCATAAGGTTGAAAATGAAGAAGAACAAGAAGTAAGAAGTACACCAGGCAAACAGTACAATGCAATGTGGGATCTGAAACGAACTCTACAGAGCTCTACACTGAGTCCATTTTCTTCACAAATCAAACTAGCTCATTATAAGGTTGTTGGAAGAAGTAGAGAGAAAAAGAAAAAAATTACGATCCACGCTGTTGAGATATAGGTAATCAGGTATAGGTCCAATAGTGAACGAGTTCAGAGGAATTCAAATTCTTAATGGATTATGGTCTCTATTTGTATCAAGCTTGATATTACAACAATGCCAAAAGATTATTGAGATTGTGGTTGAGTAAAAAGTCATACTGAAAGCACATAAGAGTAAGGATTAGTACAAAACTGAAAGCAATTTCAATATTTACATCACTATCGAGCATTAGGATGGATCATCACAACAAATTTAATTTACTAATTAAAGCGGTATTCGTACGTCACTCAAAATATGAGTATATAAAAAGTAGGCCACAATAAATAACAAACAAAAATAGATTTATATTGGTAAGAGATAAACGACAGCAACTCTAATAACTAGTCACATTAATGACCGATATTGAAATCTTATCAAATGCGCTACAAATCCTTGGTGATTTACTACTCAAAAGAGAATTGTCAGCGATACGATTTGTAATCAGCAAGAAAAACCTATCACCATCATACTTACTTATGCAGACGCTCATAAAAACTCAAAGGCAGGATGCACTTTTTTGTTTTTGAATAGCTGATAAGTGGTCGGATCGACATTCCACGATTCGACATTCGTATAAATACAACAGCAATACAAATCGAAATTCAAACTTAACCAAACATTCAATCTAAAATGAAGATCTTTGTCGTATTCGCTCTGGCTATTGCCAGTGTCAGCGCAGCCAGTTTGGACGCCATTGCGCAGCCTGCCTTCGCATCAGGACGCATTATCAATGGCTACGAGGCTGAGAAAGGTGAGGCTCCATACATCGTCTCACTGAAGACCAGCTCGCATTTCTGCGCTGGTTCAATCATCGACGAGAACTGGGTACTCACTGCTGCTCATTGTCTTATCTACGACAGTTTTGAGGTGGTCGCCGGTCTGCACTCCCGCAATGACGAATCCGAAGTACAGATCCGTCAGGTCACCAGCAAGTCGCAGTACATCGTACATGAAGGTTATAGCGGTGGTGTCGGTCCCGACGATATTGGTCTTATCCATATTCCCGATGGCTTCGATTTGAACGCGCTCTCACGTGACGGTTCAGCAGCTGTTAACAAAGTATCCTTGCCATCTGGCAAATACGAGAGCACCGGTGAGGGCAGACTCTTCGGTTGGGGACGTGATAATTCTGGTGCTTTGCCAAATGTTTTGCAGACATTGGATGCCAACATTATTGGTTATTCTGAATGCAAAGCTGCTCTACCCTTGTTGGCTCCCGTTAAGGATGTGAACATTTGCTCTTACACTGCTGGCACCACCGATGGTGCTTGCAATGGTGATTCTGGTGGCCCATTGGTGCGTTACACTTCCGATGGTGTTGAACAGGTCGGTATCGTGTCATGGGGTTACACTCCCTGCGCCACTACCAAATACCCCTCGGTCTACACCAGCGTCGCTTCTTACAAGAAATGGATTTCGGAGAACATCAGCTCTTAAATTGTGCCCAGGTCAATAAATAACGACTATGCATATTAAACGAGATATTTTACTTGCAAATAGGGCCTGTGCGAAAGCGAAAATTTAGGTATGGTTTGATTGGTGCTTGGGTTGGGACATGCGGACCTAGAGCAGAAATCTTAAGTTTGAATTTCCATTGTATTTTTCACTGCTGTTTGCGGTTCGACCTTTTTTGAGGCTTTTGAGAAGTGAAGAAGAAGACTTATTTTGATCGAATTTCTCGAGCAACATTGAAATTTGTTCGAAGACCGTAATCAGTATTGTTTGACTTTTTTATTTTTTAGGCTTTTGAGAAGTGAACAAGAAGACCTATTTTGGTCAAATTTCTCGAGCAACATTGAAATTTGTTCGAAGACTGTAATCAATATGGTTTAGTTGGAAAATTTTAATGGGACTAATTATTGTTAACCACTTTCAACCACTTTAACTTGTCATTAAAGGTTTCGCAAGATAGAATAGGATTATTAGATGAGGGATCCTTACATTACATACTTTGTGGGAAATAGGAAAAATCTGTAAATTTTAGTAAATTTTTTGCCATTCCATTTTTAAATTATTATGTAATAGTAATCTAAAGTATTTAATAAATATGTAGGAACTCGTTACTTACATCATCCCACTTGACGAACTTCTCGCCATCTTGCAACGCCTTCGGCACCTCCACCGGTCCAATGGAAACATATGTCGACGTGTTCAACATATTGCCAACAACACTCTATATTCACAAATGTTCCGTCGCACAAAAATGTTTGCCCCACAAATGCCACCGATGCATTGGTGCAAGCTGATAACTCATACGCACATATTTATAACGGCACTCACGAACATATACGCGAACAATTGCTGTAGTTGCTGCTGGCTTTCATTGCACCAAACGAGGTAGCGCTTTCGGGAAGCGCAGTGAATGATAGCTGTAAAAAAGTGTTATGTCGAATTTTAAAGAGAAGTCGGTTTAAGTGCGAAGCCAAATAAAATTCAGTTCATTTGCTTGAAAGTGTCGACAGAGATAAACAGCACCAAGCCAAGGAAACACCAATTGTTTCGGTTTAACGACTGTGCTCGTATGGATGATTTTGAGGGTGTGTCTTTACGTCTGAATTTTCTATATTTGTTGTTGTTGTAATCGTTTGCTGTTTTGTATTGGTATATGTTAGACTTCGATAAAAAATTGGATTAGAAATTGGAACTGCACATGGTTGCCATATGTTGTTGTTCGCCGATAACTAGAAATACAAAAAAAAAATATTTTTTTTAATTTATGATTAAATTTTTTATTACAAAGCAATTTAAATACTAATTAAAATACACAAACAATAATAAGAATTATTAATTGGTTGGAAAAATTTCTCGAGAACTAGTCAACCGATATTCATGAAATTTTACAATGTTTTGAGACACAATTCTTACAGACTTGGACGAAGGATTTTTTTCGATTACAACTATTTGGAAAAAAAATGTTGCGAAATTTTCAGTGAAATTTTCATTTTCCAATTTTCAGTTTTTTCCTAAACACTAAACACGTATTTTTCACTTTAGATGATCTTGTAAGGAGTTATTCAGCCAACGCGGGCTCTTCTATTTTCCGAGTAGTCACCGGAAATGGCATCGCAATAGTCGATTTAAAATATTTTATTCCAAAAATTTCTTGGCTCCAGAAGAAGGTTAAGTTCGAAGATGGGCGAAATCGGCCCACTGCCACGCCCACAAAATGGCGAAAACCGAAAACCTATAAAGTGTCATAGCTAAGCCATAAATAAAGACTTTAAAGTGAAATTTGGCATAAAGGATCGCATTAAGATGGGGCATATTTGGAAGTAATTTTTTTTTTTTAAATTGGGCTTGGCCCCGCCCCCTACTAAGTTTTTTGTACATCTCTCGGAAACTACTATAGCTATGTCAACCAAACTCTGTAGAATCGTTTTCTTCAAGCATTTCCATATACAGTTCAAAAATGGAAGAAATCGGATAATAACCACGCCCACCTCCCATACAAAGGTTATGTTGAAAATCACTAAAAGTGCGTCAACCGACTAACAAAAAACGTCAGAAACACTAAATTTTACGGAAGAAATGGCAGAAGGAAGCTGCACCCAGCCTTTTTTTAAAAATTGAAAATGGGCGTGGCGCCGCCCACTTATGGACCAAAAATCATATCTCAGGAACTACTAGACCGATTTCAATGAAATTCGGTATAAAAGATTTTCTTAACACCCTAATGACATGTACGAAATATGGGTGAAATCGGTTCACAACCACGCCTTCTTCCAATATAAAGCTATTTTGAATTCCATCTGATGCCTTTTCTGTATAATATATGTATATACATTAGGAACCAATGATGATAGCGGAATAAAACTTTACACAAATACGGTATTTGAAAAATATGTAAATGACGGATAATGAAATCTCGATTATCACTTTATCATGCGAGAGTATCAAATGTTCGGTGACACCCGAACTTAGCGCTTCCTTACTTGTTTTTAAATGTCATTTACTCGGCGAACTTAATTACAATTGCCGGGTACTTTTTTGTCACATCGTATATACTATGTTGTAGCCAATAATCGTTTAACTTCGTAACACTAACGATTGCTCAATCGCCTCTCTTCGACATACAATAAAAGCATTAAATTTTTAAAGTTTTCCAATTCTCTCGAAGTTTTGTGTATCTCCAAGCTCTACAGTTCGATAAAAATATATTTATTGGCGTAAATCGACGCTAACACTTTTCTCTTATTCACACTCTACCACATTTGTAGCTGCACCCAACTTTAATACGCAACGCGCTGTCAAAATTAAAAATTCTATTTCGTTCGCCTCGTTATTGTAGAGCTCAACCGCTGGGAGAAATTCTGACAGTACTTCGATGATTAACAGGCCAATTTAATGATAAATAAAAGCGAGTTCAAAAAGAATACTAAACTGGATTAAAATTTCAACGAAAGTACTTAGCAAAGCTGACAATATTTTTCATTAAAGTTTTATTATTTGAAAAAAAAAAGAAATTTATTGCGACAAAGAAACACCATTTTCATTAGATAACAAAACGATTGCTACCAAAAAGAGTGTTGATGAGTTTACTGGACTCTGCGCTAGGCGAAACAAGCTTTTGTAATAGGTTTTTGAAAAGTCCTCGGCTTAGACATTTATTTGGCAAAATTCGTTTTTTTCTTCTTCCCTTCAAGGATGATACACTGAGCTGAGCGACCCTCCAACTTTTTGATAGCATTTGTGTAGTACGACTTGCTCTTTGCTTCGTAATAAGCCCTAGTTTCGGCGATAAACTCTTCATTCTACGAAAATTTCTTCCAACGTTGCTGTAGGCGAGCATTCTTAAGAGATTTCAGAACAGCAAATAGTCGCTGGGGATCAGATCTGGAGAATATGGTGGATACAGAAGTAATTCGAAGTCTAATTCATGGATTTTTTTCCGTCGTTTTCATTGCCTATTAATACAGTTTTTATTCAAATCCGGCCGTTTTTCGACGATATGTAATATACATATGTACATATGTAATATATCGTTATTGGACCGTTTGAAGCACTAAATCGTTAAAAAAAAAAGCTGCAATGCACCGTGTTAAAAGGTCACTGTTGTTGGTCCTTCTTATTTCAAGGCAATCAATAAAACTTATTCCACGCCGCAACCTTGTCAGCCAACTGTTACATTTTTCCACGCTTTGGAACGGGTTCATCGTGTGCAGTTCACTCGAACCTTTCGGCTGACTATAGATAGGACTTCGGTGTGAAATGGTTCATCTATTGTCACATATCGCCACATAACCTTGGGTTTATTATGCTTCAACATCTCCAAACACTGCTCCGAATCATCAACACGTCATTATTTTTGGTCAAAAGTAAGCTCGCGAGGCACCCACATTGCACAGAGCTTTCTCATGCCCAAATATTCGTGAATGATATGATGTACACGTTTAGTTGATACTTTTAGAGTGCCTAAAATCTCGAACAACTTTTCTTTACGGTCAACCAAAATTATTTTGTGGACTTTTTTAATGTTTTCTTCGGTAACAAGCTTGCTCTTTTGGGTGTTCACTGTATTCACAGTTTTCGGTGCTCATTTCATCACGTCTAAACCTAGCATACCAATCTTGATGGTTGATTTTCCTGTGGCAGTGTCCGAAAACTCGTCTTCAAGCCAAGTTTTTGCTTCAACTGTATTTCTTTTCTTCAAAAAGCAATATTTTATCAATACCCGAAATTCCTTATTACCCATTTTTTCACAATAACAAAGATTGCTTCACTCAAAATTATATAATTCACAAACTAATGATCCAATAGCTCTCAAACTTTTACACACTCCTTTTGAAGATTGAGGATAACTAAACATTGTATGAATTCAATTCTAGTAGCACCACCTATGTGTCAGGCCGGGACAATCGACCTGTTATGTAGTTTGCTAAATTCCATACAGGTCAAATTAGCACCGAGGCTGGCAAGTAAGAGGTGGATCAAAGCACTAAACAAATCCACGAAAGAAGTGTGGCGGACATGGAAATGTAATTCGACCAATGATGTACTGAAATTCGTAGGATCCGTACTAGACTAAATTATGAATCCGGTTTATAAAAGACACAAGAAAAAGTAACAACAGAAAATATTGCGGAATTCGCGAAGTTATCTTTGACAACCGTAAAGAGAAATTGAGCAAGTTTCTTAATATAATATGACCATTTTGACCTAAATAAACTAATCTCTAAACGACGATATGGTATTATATATATTGGGTTTAAGAAAGCTGTATGCAAAATAGATGCCACTTGGGTTCCCAGTCAAGGCAATACGCCATGTCTCAAGTCAACGAAAACGATAGCTAAACTTACTGAAATTCCTTCAATGTCCACACCTGCTGCCCAGTGACATTTTCTTGACCTCAGACCTCATGGGAATGGTCTCCGAGACAAAGTCTTCCTCAGACTTGCCCTCAAGATTATAGACACAGTTAACAATTATGATAAAATGTAACATGATTATGTCTTGCAACAAATAAATCACTAACCGTGGAAAGCATAACATTTCTTTGAAGTTTGCGAAGACGCTTTGTGCGTCTGTATTGTATGTGTGTATGCCGCGTGTGTAAAAAACTGCGAACCACTGTCTATAACCACCTATAAAAGCAAATTGTTTGCTTCCTCCATAGCTTTTTATTATTCGATAGCGTCGTGAGAAAACGTGAGCACGCATACACGAAAGTATATGCACACACACATACACATAAAAACAAATACATACAAATAGCAAAAGGTACAAGCTAAGGAATTTAGATGATGCGTAAAAGTGCTCGTTCACACACACACACACATACATATGTATGTATGGTATATACAAAGGTATTAGGTATACTCTCTCGGTGGGGATCTTAACTTATGAATACCCATGTTTTGAGCTAGGCGCCAGCACCAATACATTAAAAGCATGTTGCAATGTGGCGACAGGATGTCAGCTGGAAGCCAAAGTAATAAAATCATGGCACGACAATGTAAAACTTCGTAAATTACCGCAGCCGCTGTTGCATGCCGCACCCTCCATCCACGGTCAATCACGAATTTTAGCATCATCGTCATCACTATGCCCGAGGAGGGAAGGGGAGCGTGTAGCAGAATGCTGCGTGCGTCAAACAGGTGCACAGGCGGTCACTGTGCTTTCTGCTGGAGGTGGTAGTGGTGAAGGTGATGGTGCAGATGCCAGTGTAGGTGGTGATGGCGGCATTGGAGGGTAAACTAAATAATCGTGAAACGGTATGGCCTTATGCTAACGCATTTTTGCTACTTTAACGGCAGATGCAAAGTGTAAAACGTTGACTATTCGGGGCGGGAGTGAAATGTTGCAAAGAGAGAAGCCATGACAATAATTTAATTTATGGTTCCCTCACATAAACCGTAGTAATTCCAGTGTTGCGTCTTCCTTTTGTACTATGTAACAAACACATGCACACTCTCTGCCGCTCTTCACGTTGTATGAGCGTGTGTTCTTTCTAAAGTGCTCATAGTTAGTTGGTGCGAAGGCAAAACCTCAGCTGCAGATTCAATCATCTTAACTTCTCATGTTCCTTTGGGTTTGGTTTGGGTGAATGCATCACTTTCTGGTTTTTACGCGTAAATTATATATTATTAATCAAGCAATTAGATTTGCTTAATGGCTTTTTGAATATGATTGAATAGAAAAGTTAAATGATTTCTAATATTTAAATGTTTTTAATTCAATTTTAAATATTTACAAAATTTTTAAATTTAATTTAAATTTTAATAAATATTTAATAGGTGTCTCCGATTCGCTATTTCTTTGCTCGCTAACTCAACCCAATATTTACAGAATTTAGGTGTAGTTATGGCATAGAGGAGGTGTATGGCGATGGCGGGGTTTACTATCAGGAGCTCTCTATCAACTTCCCAACTATTGCAGCGTTTTCCAAGACGAGGTTACAGCGATTAAGATAGCAGTAGATTTACTGCTCCAGAGTGCAGTCTTCTTGAGAGAAATGACCATCCACTCAGATAGCGCGCGGCGATACTAGCCTTGAACTCATTAACAGTGTGTTCAGTGCAGGCCATGGAATGTCTAATCCCAATATCAATAACATCGAGTCATTACGTGATAAGACTAGTATGGATGCCATGCCACAGCGGAATAGCAAGCAACTGTAAAGCTGATGCTCAACAAGGAAAAGCACCCTAAAACCGATATCACTGAAATTAGAGCGGTGCGGTGTTTCGTATCCTCATGTTTTAGATAGCTGTGCTTCGTGGGAGCTTGGCCAGCGCTGGACCAGATGCAAATATCCTTTTGACACAGGATCGATCGCAAGAGATCTAGTTATCTCTTAGCCTTCAGTAAGCCTTACCAGAGGCCAACTGCAGAATTTGTAGGGAAGAAGACGATGTGGAAACATCCCAACACTTCTTTCTTGATTGTCTCGCATTTGGGAGGTCAAGGCTTAAACACTTAGGATTGCATACCTTCAAGCATGCCACCGAACTAGTAGAAATATAAATTAAACTAGTATGGAAATTTATATTGGCCACTAAGCGCTTTGCTAACTTCTTCTTCTTTATTGGCGCAGACACCGCTTACGCGTTTATAACCGAGTGTACAACAGCGTGCGAGACGTTCTTCCTTTTCGCTGTTTGGTGCCAATTGGAGATTTCAAGTGGACCTAGGTCCTTGTTCACCTGGTCTTACCAACGGTGTGGAAGTCTTTCTCTGCTTCCCCCGACGAGTACAGCTTCGAATGCTCTCAGAGCTGAAGTGTTTCTCTCGAAAACTTGTAACGTCGACTCATCAGATGTTGTCATCGTCCCTGCATTTGTACCATACAGCAAGACGGGTATGAGAAGTGACTTGAATTTGGTCTTTGTTCGTTTTGCTAACTTATAAGATCGAAAATAGCAGTTCTCTTTTTCTATGTATGGCTTCACAAAGGACTACATATAACCTAATTATTATTATTTTTTACAACTATTGCATTTATAGTAGTTTGAAACGAAACGGTTGCCTTGGAAGTGAGAGTTTCTAAAGGCAAAAAATTTTGTGGGAGTCGATAGACTCAATTAAGACGTCTAGTTCCTCTTCTTAAGTGCTTCAAAAAGGACTATAGGAAACTGGATGGATTTTTAATTCATATATGTGACCTGGTCTCCGAAAAGGGAGCCAACGTGCGAAAAGTAGTTTTCTGGGAAACAGCTGTTAAAAATAAACAACTCATTTCGTCACTTTCTCGTTATCTCATTAATTGTTCTCCTTTCCAGAGGCTTCAAGGACGTCCAGTAAGTGTTGTTTTTGGTCGGAATATTATTATAGTTCATCGCGTAAGTTGCTAGTGTGGAACATTTAAAAAAGTAACACTGAAGAAGTCACGTTTACTCTAATACCGCGCAGCTGCTGTTGTCTTGTTTTCATTCGTCTCTCTTTCCGGATGATTTTTACTCTTCTTTCTCTACATTTTTAGGGAACTTTCAAACAAGTTATGACTTTGTGGATTCTATCACGTGAAAAACCATCTCATCTTCCATCCGAACCAACTAAAAAGTGAAAATATATTTTTTGACACCTAAGCCCCCTTTCCGTAGACCAGGTCATATATATCAAGAATCTAGAGAGTCACCAATCTAGATTATACAATTAATTGTGTATTTCTATTGATGTCAAATAATTAGTTTCAAGCTAATCCAGATCATATTCAAAATCAGACAGCTGGAAGTACGCTTTATGGAGAAAAGTTATAACTTTCAATACCTTCAACACGCAACGTAAATGAAGTATCCAAAAAATATGAGTTCACTTCTGGATCTAATGTGTTTTTGGAGGCAAATATTACAATTCCTACGCAAACACACATATACATGGATTTGTATATGTGTATGTAAGTACAGTGCGTTGAAAATTATACGCCCTTTGGGCAACCCTCGCGCTTTGCTAATGCACTTAAAGCACTTATGTGTGCCTTATCTGGAAAGTGGCAACAAAAATCACATTAAAATAATTGTGTTACGATGCCATTTGCAGCGAGTTGTTTACTTCTCAGAGAGAAGTTGCTGGAAATTTTGAATTTTTCTTTGCTGTCACGGAGATATTGAAAAATGCGTTTGCGCTTCGGCACATGCAAATGGAAATGTATGTATGTGTGTATGTACACATATTTATAAGTACAAGTGCTAAAGAAGATTTTTCACTGAGAAGGTAAGCTTGTTTTGTGGCGAAAATGGTGCTCAGCGAGAAAACCACTAAATACAGTCTCACTGCGGGGATACTTGATACTTGGAATTCTCCATTATTATGTCAGCAGCAAGCGAACCCAGCTGAGAGTTTACTCTCATATTTAGCTTAAGAGTACATAATTTTGTTTACTTTGTAGCGTGCTTACTTCATGTACATAATGTGTGTGGTGCATATCATATCATATATGTATACATACATATATCAGCTGTATCGCTTATCAAAATAAAATACTGACAAAAATTTTAACCAAGCGCACAAAATCATATACATAAACATAATTGAACTTGACAACAGTTGATTGTGACTGAATTTATGCTTTGAGCATATCGTCCCCAAATCGTGCCCCACAGATCATTGCTCGAATATAGGAAAATGGTAAGGGCCTACATTCAATATAAATTGTGTTGAGAAGAAAATTGTATACCGGATCCGGCAATCGAAGTGTAACCAATTTCAGACCGTTCGTGCAGCTGTCGCACTGGAATCAGCTGTTTATAAATTTGCTGAATGACAGTTCGGAGTATTGTTCACAAGTGTACAAAAGTGTTTTGCCAAAAGTGAACTCAAAAAAAGCAATCAGCGATGGAGTTCAAACGTAATAGTGAGATTGCTTTATATTTAGCTGGAAAATCACAGCCAGTTTTTGTTTATCGCACCATCACTCGTTACAATGATACTGGTAGCATCGCAAAATGCCTTGGAGTTGGTCATCAAAAGACTGCAACGTAACGTGAGATGGTTCGGAAAGTGAAGAAGCGACTTGAGCGAAATCCATCACGAAGTGCCAATCAAATGGCTATTGAACTGAAAATATCCAATCGCAGCATCCGACGCATATTGAAAAATGAGCTCAAGGTCAAGCCTTACAAGTTCCAAAAGGCCCATGATCTCACACCGAATCAGCAACAAGTAAGACTTGAGAGAGCGAAGCAACAGGCCGAAAGCGGTCAAATGTCGTACATTGTGTTTTCTGACGAAAACATTTTTCCAACTGAGCAATTCAAAGTAAATGCGACATATTATCGAGAAAGTGTTTTGGAGGTTGCTTTGAAGTCGTCGGCAAACAAACACTGCGGTCGCAAACCATGGACGTTTCAACAAGACTCAGCACCGTCTCACAAAGCGCTGGTGAACCAAGAATGGCCGAAAAACAACGTTCCGAACTTCATTACGACTACACAATGGCTCTCGAATTCACCAGATGCGTATCAAATGGATTATTCTCTCTGAGCCATTTTGGAGAGCAAGGTCCGAAGCAAAAAATACACCAGTCTCGAGATGCTGAAGAAATTCATTGTCCGTGAGTGGGCCAAAATACCGGCAAGTCACATTCGGGCAGCTTGCGGTTCGTTTTTTGACTATCTCAAGGCCATAGTTAAGGCAAAAGGTGGTCATATCGAGCAAAAGTGAATTGGTGCTGAATTCATGATTATTTTCACACATTTTGTACTTTAAAATATATAAAAATAATTTTTCAAACCGAATTTATGGTTTTTTTTTTAATTGGTGACACTTCGAGTGCTGGACCCTGTATTTGAATCTTGCGAAACGCCCTGTATATTCCTTTGACTTACTATAGACAGATGTCATTAGGAATAAGAGCTAAGTTGATTATTAATAAATTTCCTATCTTTTGATACTGTCACCAAGTTCTGACGCGTTTTACTCTGGTCACTCTAACAAATTGTGAAAGGTTAATACATATTTGGAATCCTGTCGGTTAGACCTTTTTACTACCGGTGAAAAAATAAATGGGTTTAGCTACATATGTATAGTATATGTCAAAATTTTAAGCGGATACAGACTACAAATATTGGTGACTGGTAACTTCAGCTATAGGGCATACGACTTATTTATTTTATTTTAAATTTACTTAGAGGTAGTATGGATAGTAGGTAAACCAACGATTTAGTTAGGATCCGTAATAGTGAGATCTCTTCATTAGAAATTGGGAAAGCGGAAACGACAGAATGCAGAGTTTCCTCGAAGGATTAGGATAGGTTAAGGCATTACTTAACTAAATATCTAGTAATAAAAGAACATGACGGGATATCTTTTATGGCTCAAATTCTCCGTTTCTAAATTAAGTTAGTAAGTTAGTGTGGAAACAATTTTTTTTGTCAAATCGAAGAGGTTGTTTAATGTGGCAATCCCTACACGAAAAGAAATTGGAACTAGCTTGGCGGTCTCATAAGTCTAATGATGCGCTAAGTGTTATCACTTGGGAACAGGTAATCTTGCAACATTCCATTTTAACAAAAGAACTAAACCAAAGGCAATTGGAACTTGATTGTCGGTTCCATGCGTCTAATGATGGCTTAAGTTCTGTCACAATGGATTAGGTGTTCTTGAAACATTTAGTTTTAACCAAAGAACACATTTATTATACCTTATATGCATGTAGGAAGATGATAGGATCTACATGAGGCCTGTAGATCTGTACCTGTCTTCATACATTGTTGTTACACAGCGGTAGACGATCCAATCTTGCTTTACGGTGCTGTCAGCAAAATCTCACAGAGAAAACCGTTGAAGCAGACATAGCGACTCGCTGTTGCTGTTCTATGCATCGCGGGAGAGTTAATATCCGCTCCAACGACTGCACTAGAAAGGTTACTCAATCTACCATCGTCGACATTGTAGTGGAAAGCTCTGCTGCAAAATTGGCTGTGAGATTGGCGACGTCAGGTGCACTCTTCACAAGACCCTTCCGGATGGTGGATAAAATGGAATACATACCCTCACGCTTTATTTGGCAGAAAATGTTTCAAGTCAGACTAGAATAGGGTAGATGACGCAGGAGTATGCGAATCGCCAGCGGATATTTCAGCAGCTACATAGACGCATCAAAAATAGCTGATAAAGTAAGCACCAAAATCTATTGCTCTTAGGTGACCCTTCAAGCTTCCTGAATGCTGCAGTATCTTTTAGACGGTCAGAAAAGTGGCTGAGATAACTAGTAATACCGGAAACAATATAAAGACGAAGACGAGGCGGCAAATAAGGTAATCATCTCCCAACACATTACATTAGAGAATGCCCTTTGAAGTAGGGAGGCAATAGATATAGTGGCTGTTAGAAAGCGGTTGCGTATATACTGGATCCCATGTGACAAAGTATAGTTGATAAGATTTCCAAATGTGTTAACCGTCCGAACCAGTACAGGCAACGCTTAAGTGCCTAAAAACGGTACACAATTAAATTTCTGAAAGACAGACGGATCATTGAGCGATGGAATGCCTTAAGGATATGCAGGATCGCGAAGATCATTAGCAAAAGCTCTGAAGAAAAATCGGGAAAAGTTTGCAAGGAAGTTTATAAGGCGCAGAGAGAAACCTCGAAGACCCTATAAAGTATACATATATAAATATGATATTATCCTCACGAGATAAGTCGAGCCAAGTTCGTTTGTACACTATTCTTGGCCGCTTGCCAGTATACATATACAAATGTCTCTTATTTTTTAAGATTTTGATCTGAATTTTTGCACACATGTTTTTCTCCTAAGGCAGCTGCTCATAAGTCCGAGGCGCCGATATCGGACCACTTTAGCGATCAAAATTTTTTCTTTGTGGAAATTTTTTTTGTGCAGGGTATCATAACTTGGATGCAACCAAAGTTACCCATGCTTGTCTTCTTTCATAATTTGTTCATTTATTATATTTATTTTTCAATAATTTTTGTATATGATTATCTCAACCTTTTTCGACTCTATACTTTATTACTAAACCCCCTCAGCAAATGGATATCAAGCATTTAATAAATATACAAGTAAATATATGTATATATGTGAATCAAAGCGCAAATTCATAACATCAAAAGTGAAAAAAATTAATACAAATGTTCATTGAATTGAACCCTTTTAGGCATTCACAATATTTTTCACACCATCTTTAACTTATTTTCCTAGCTGAACTTCCTTCTCAACAGTAAATACCACTTGTGACAGCAGAATGGTGCGCCAAGTGACAAACCGACTGTCAGCAACATATGCTGTGGGTTGACAAGTAAACACACACAAACCAAACGCTTTTCGCAATTCCGTTCCGTTCCTGTCAATAAGTTGGCGATTTCGTCTTTGACCGCACACTCAGTGCCGTACGGCTTTACCCTTGACCAACACTACTGCATTGGCGCACAACACAAGATTGCCGATATCCTCAAAATGGCGTTTGCGACGCCCTATTCACGTTTTTGCAATAAACAGGCAAACGGAAACGACCGAAACCAGAAGGAAAGCAAACTAGCAAATGAAGCTAAGCGTAAATAGAAGTGTATGCACTTCCGTCTTTGGGGACTCTTTACGGTCGTGCACTATGGATGGCTTGATGGCTTGACTCCCGCCAACCATTTATATGAAATAGTAATGAAATAGTCGCGCCACTGGGACGCATGGGCGGCGCGAGTAGTAAAAACAGCAGGATGTCGTGTATGAAATTACA
This sequence comes from Bactrocera tryoni, assembly GCF_016617805.1. Taxonomy (NCBI): domain Eukaryota; kingdom Metazoa; phylum Arthropoda; class Insecta; order Diptera; family Tephritidae; genus Bactrocera; species Bactrocera tryoni. The sequence continues at coordinate 26,239,748 of NC_052500.1, forward strand.
ACAACTGTGCGGATTTACCAAAGTACCTAGTGTTTATACGAACGCACGCATACATACACATGCACACATACGTTTAGAAGTATGGAAGCCGTTTGTTGGACGCACCGAATAAGGTTAAGCGTCGAGTGGGCATACGTGCGTTCATAACAAGTGCCATTGGCTGGCGATAAGAGTTGACTCAGGCGCCAGTTGAATCAAAAACCGCTACAAGTGCTTAAGTACGAGTTATCATACAATTGCGTACATGCACGGTATATTTATTCGAATAAAGTTAAAATACAAGTTGGCCTATATCCATATTTAAAAAGGCATTAAACGAAGTGAAATAGTTGCAGTTCATTTTCAATTAAATCAAGTCATATGTAAAAGGAAGCATTTTTCTATATTGAACCATAGCTTTGTGGTACTTAAACATATATATATGTATGTATGTGTATACATATATGCTGACGTATACGCACAAGTTAAGATATACATATCTGTGCAACAATGAAATGCATTAGTACCGATTATATTGGATTGCGTAGGCAACAGTGAGGTAAAATCCTCTGTCTTTGTACTACTATGGGCAAAAAATAGTAAGACTTTTTAATTTAAATTTTCACATCTTTTTTCTAGTTTGGTTTAACTGTCAGCGATATCTGTGCTTATCCTCTTGGCTTTCTAAAGTGCATTCGGCGATTCTTACGATGAGTGAAACTACTCAGCAAAGAAGTTCCATTAAATGTTGTGAGCGGAATGAAATTTCTGCTATCGGAATGTTTAGAATGTTTTGGAAAAGGCCTTTGGTGATAATTTTTTGTCGCGAGCAAGTGTTTTTGATTGGTACAAAGAGGGTCGAGAACGCGTTGATGACGTACCAGTTCCAGGACGGTCATCAACATCAACTGATGATCAATATGTCAATAAAGTCAACGATTGATTGTCAAAGATTTTACTTGCATCGTAAGGATATCGTAAGGTATAGTGAAAAAAGAAAGATGACAGCATTGGATTGGCTCCTAAATTACTCAATTTTTACGCAAAACAGCGTCGCCTCAACTTTTCTGAAACAATGCTTTCCGCATAGCGATGAGTCTTGGATTTATGCTTACGATCCGGAGACGGACAATCAATCGGCCGAAGCGGGTCGTTCACAGTTTGTTTCTTTTATCGAGGTGAAATTGCTAACTTTATAGCAAGGTCATCTTAATCAGTTAAGCGGTAATCTTGTGTTTATGAAGTGAAAGTAGTATTCCTCCGTTAAGCTATTATATACTGCTTTTCCCTACGCTAGAATAATCCACTGATGAAAAACTCGACTTTTCGATGTTGGTATTTCCAACTGGAGTCAAAGTATCGCTTTTATGGTTGGTAGAAAAGTGAGGGAGATAGAATGTCGGACTTATGTAATCCTTCATTTAACTCATTAAGCTCACAATTGCTAGGGCGGTTTTCATTCAGGACTAAAAGGCATTGTGGTGTTATGAATTTTACTCAAGGGAAGTAAGTTATATATCTATGTAATAGCGTGTTCAAGGTTGGAAAAGTTAGAGATAAATATTGTTGCTGGAAAAAGTTTTATATGAAGCTGTAATCATTGGAGCCCGAAACAACTGGTATGAAAGCGATTTGCAAAGTTTCTCGTTGCGAATATCGTCATATAAGAGGCTATTGAAACAATCGCCCTGAAGTTGAGTATTTAAACAATCGTATTTCGGTATCCGCACAAAAATTTACCCGATCGGCGGCGCTACAGCCGACATATGTACTATATAAAAGTTGTATGAATAATTCGAAAACCACAAATGAAACGATAAAAAGCTTCAAATCTTTATTGAAATCAATGAAAGTCTGAAATATTGCGATTTGAACGGATGTTTTTTTCTTAATGAACCCAAAACACCAACGGTTTGCGAACAGAGACTGAATAGATGGTGCGATATCACGATTTAACATGAACCTACGACCTATGTAAGCGACCAAACAATCGAATATTAGCGGATAGCGAACCGATTTCAGAACTATGAAGACTGTTTCGTCCGTATTACGAAGTAAAATTAGAAACTTCTGAAGCTTACAAGTTAATATACGATTTCATTGAAATTGTTTAGCTTAAAGTGGATTTAGTTCGTAAGGGGAAGGGACGAATAATGCCAAAATATTTTTTTTTTATTTCTTGAAACGTACATACTTCAAAATTGGGTATTTTAAGTGTTTATTTTTTCAATTATACCCAATTGTGCTGAATTGCTTAGGATTTAGGACGGTCTAAAGCCTTAATTTGAAGACCTTATTTTGAGAGCAATGAAACCCGAATAGAATTTGTTTCTGTTAAGTTTTATTACTGAGCCATACTTCGGAATACCCTTTTTCAAGACGGAAAAGGTGGTTTTAAAGCACGGGCTATGTGGATAAAAACAAAAAAATAGTATCTTATGGTAATCTGTATAAGATTTGATGGTAAATTCCAAATTTCCAATCGGCGGATTGGTAAAAGAAGCTTTGTGAAAAAAATCAAAAGTTTTAAGTTATTTGATGAGAAAATGTTTCAGTAAAAACGAAAAACTGCGCGAATTCACTGGAAATCATTAGAGCGAAGCAACAGTTAAAACTTCTAGTAGAAAGATTCGTGTGATAGATAGTCTCGGAATACCATCATCGGTCGACTAAAAAGAAGAGGGTAAGAAAAAAACAGCTCTTGAGGCTTAACATGCTTCAGTTCACTTAACCGAACTCTTCGACACTAGCAGATTGGACAAGAAAAAATCTTTTGAATGCTGTTTTCAGGATGCTAAAGTGTATTATAAGCCAAAATAGTCTATTTTCTAAAACAGTATACTGACGTATACCCTCACAAACTATTAATTTGACTTATGTATGAGACATTATTTCGAGAAATATTTTAACTTGAAACCAACTATTAATAAACTCCATAAAATTTACTCAACATATGAGATTTAAAAATGTTGGTTAGATCACAGGGTGACTCACCTTAAAACGTTCAGAATAAATCAATAAAATACCAATTCACATAAGTAAGTGACTCTCCACTGCCCATAAATAATCAATATATGTACATATGTTTGGGAAAACTGACGGACATTTGCATACAACTAACTCAACTAACTACTTAAATGCTAATAAATTGGCAGATCGCCTGTCAAGATAGCGCTTTAATGTCGGAGCATGTCTCAAATGGCTTTAAAGCATTTCAATTTCCCATACAAAAGAAAATGGTGCTACAGCGGAAATAACGGACGTTGCCACCTGATAAGCATAGAATATTTTAACTGTATTCATTTGTGGTGCCCATGCTGCTCTCCATTATCCGGTTGTCTTTGCCATTGTCTGCAACTTAAGGCTGGGTGTGACTGGCTGGCCCTTGGCACTTCCATTTTGCGTTTATTTTGGAAATGCAAATACGTAGAAGATCTCATTGATTTATTGATTTTTCAGCAGCAGCGATAAAATCACAGCACAGGTATACCACACAGGCAAACAAATGCGAATGTGTTGGTATTCACGTATTTATAATATATGCGCCCTCGCCACAAAACGCCAGACGAAGTTCTTGCCAGCGATTTGAACATTGACGCTTGTTGTACTATTTGTAGTTGTAGCTAATATTGTTGCTTTTGTTGGCGTTATTTTCCTGCTCATTGTTAAGTCTCATTGAATAATTCCTTATACTCGCAGGCAGCTTCCAACTACGTATGGCAGCTGTGAGTCTTTCTAAAATAACCAAATCAATGGTGTCGGTAATGTTAAAATAGGCAAATTTCGCCCAAAATATACATAAATGCGCATAAATTTTAAGTACGGAGGCAAATTTAAAGCCTACACATACATATATGCATAAGCTTTAATGTGGAGTGTGTTACTAAATAACCGCTAAACTCGAGTGTAGGGAATTTTGTAATGCTGAGACAATTTACCCAAGGTCTGCAGGTTTGCCTATGTTGTTGTTGTAGCGGCAAAAAACATTCTTGAAGCTATTTTGGAGAATGTCCGAATCTGTTCCAGTTACGCTAACGCGACTATCTTGGAAACGCAGGTTTTGAAATCAGAATCAGAATATTTTCACTACTTAAGCTCAGAGTATTTTAGAGCCACTATAGAAACATGGCTGAGATAAGTATTTTCTTTCTTTTTACACTCCAAACCTTATGCAAAAATCAACAACTGACCAGATATACACCATCTCCCAAATCTTGGAAAAGACCAGTGAAAAGAGAATCAACATACACCACCTCTTCGTCGATTTTAAAGCTGCTTTTGAGAGCTGTCTTTATGTCTCTATGTCTGCTTTTGATAACACCGCAAAGCCAATATGGCTATGAAAACTGACGTTGAGCAATACTAACAGCTCCGTCAGGATCGGGAAGGACCTTCCCGGGCCATTCGATACCAAACAAGATTTCAGACAAGACGACTCCATATCGTGCGACTTCATCTAACTACTCTTGGAGAAAATAATTCGAGCTGCAGAACTTAGACGAGAGATAAAATCTTCCATAAGAGTGTATAGCTGCTGGTACGCCATTGATATCATTGGCCTCAACATCTGCGACTAGTTTTGCTTTCTCCAGACGGGATAAGCAAGCAAAGCAAATGAGTCTTTATTGAACGAGGTCAAGACAAAATATCTCCTGTCACCAAACAAACAGTCGTCGCACTCGCGACGGTTCCCACGTCACTGTTGACAGTCATAAGTTCGAAGTCGTAGATAATTTCGTCCATCTTGGAACCAGTATTAACATAAACAATAATGTCAGCCTCGGAATTCAACGCAGAATAACTCTTACCAACGGACTTCGAACTGTGTAGGCAATTGAGAAGTAAAGTTCTGTCTCGACGAACAAATACCAAATTCTACAAGTGACTGATAATCCCCATTCTGCTCCATGGTGCAGACGCATGGACAATGACATCATCTGATGATTTATGGTCCTTTGTGCATTGGCAACGGCGAATACCGCAATCGGTGGAACGATGAGCTGTACGAGATATACGACGACATTGACGTAACTCAGCGCTCCGCTGGCTAGGTCATGTCTTCCGTATGAATGAAAACACTTCAGCTCTGAAAGAATTCGGCGCAGTACCTGCCGGGGAAAGCGGAGGAAGAGGAAGACCTCCACTCCGTTGGAAAGACCAGGTGCAGAAGGACCTGGCTAGACTTGGAATCTCCAATTGGCGTCAAACAGAAAAGAAAGGAAAGAAAAGGAAGAACGACTGGCACGCTGTTGTAAACTCGGCTACAACCGCGTAAGCCGTGTCTACGCTAATAAGCAAGAAGAAAATAATTCTTTGTATAGCATAGTAACGTTTTCAGCCACCAGTTTTAGACTTACTTATGGTACTCGTATACTGATGACAAAGAGTATCTTACAAACACATGATATATTTCCATTTAACCGCTTTTCTTTTTGAAAACCATTCGAAAACTAAGACACGTTGCTTTTAAGAGTTAGATCCAGTCAGCCTTTTCGGAGTTGATCATTTTGAGTCTTTACTTGATTTGCATTCAGTTCGGTTTGTCAGGCTTACTCCAGTACAACATTAGCAAATTGACAAAATACTGGTTCAATATTTGGTCAACATAACCGCTCAGCAGGGCCGGTAATTTGAGTATTCATGATCGGTTTCTTACTGCGTTTATCAAATGAATAATGCGCCCTCCAAGCCGCTATGGAGCAGAGTATTGAAGAAGATCCGAATGATGTTCCCATCCACTTTATGAACAATTCGGCCGGACATAATGTTACAATCAATGGGGAACTCTATAGCGCCATGAATAATGTCTTTTTCGTGCCTGAATTGGATCTTGATGTGCACGACCTTTGGTTCTAACGAGAGAGCGTTATATGTATGTCTACAACTAACAAAACAATCAATTTGTGAAAGGAAACTTTTGTTGAGCGCATTATCTCGAATCGCGCAACTGTGAGGTGAACTCCAAGATCGTAACCCTCCTGGACTATTTTTTTGGCGTTATATAAAGACACGCTCAGATAATCCCAAGACAATTAATGACTGGGAAGATAATAATCGGTGGGTTGATGCTGACATTCGGCCACAATTGTTACGAAAAGTACTCGAAATTTGGGTTTCTCGACTGGAAATTATTCGAGCCCGCAGACTTACTCTTCTGGTGCTGACAGAGAACTGTAGAAAATTACTGAATAAATTGTATGCGAGCATTGTTTTCTGAATCATCAAATAAATCCATTGTTGTAGGGTCCCTGATTAAGTTGCTACTTTGCGCTCTATACAAACAACGTAAATTGGCAACATTGCGCCGGCGTTGGATAATTGGCAAGCAGCTGTGAATTATGGCAAACATAAAATCACATCCAGACACCATAATTTCCAAGCACAACCACTCATTTATAGGCACATACATTCCACAGCTGTGGCAAGTTGGCGATAACAAATTTTTGGCTATTTTTGTTGGCCCAGTTCTGTCACAATGTATCAACTAAATTTCAAACGTACACGAAGCTAGAGCCTCTAACAGCATCCGTATACTCGCTGTCACGCATACATCGTTGCACTAACTGGCTAACTGACGGACTGACTGAATGTCAGCCTAAAAGCGCCTGTATGAATGACCTTAGCGGCTGATGGATGACAGATGGGTGATGAGCTGACGCCCAGACCGACGCCATATGTGACAGATGCAAAAGTACATGCTTGTGCAAATGTAAGTGCACAAACTTTCTATGTATACATACATATATATACATTTATTTGTATTTGTGGATACTGAATTTTAAAATAAAATTTATGAAAGTAAAAGTTTAAATTACAGTGAAACGCGGTGCTTCTGGCACAAGGTAGGAAGTAATGCGAATGAATTCAAAGAAATGTCAACCAGAAGAAATTAATTGAATTCACAAGAATCTCAGAGAGTAAAGTTCGTCGTAATATATTTTATAGACGTATAGACATTTTATTTCATTTTCTATACAGAAAAGTTAATAAAAGTTCCATATTAATAACATGTTAATTTGCAACTTTTATGGCAATTAGAGAACAGAAACATAAATGAACAGAAACAGAAACAGAACACGATTACAACTTTGCAATATCAATCTGTTGGTCCGATTTCATAACAGTTTTTTAAATATATACTTTATTACTATGAGTTCCGGCCAAGCGGTAATTTACTGATTTTAAGCATAGACTTGACTTGACTTAACTTGAGGTAAATACTATATATGGAAATAAGTATAATAGAGTTTAAAACATATACCCGATTCAGTCGCGAATCCTTAAACAACGGTTTGTATGCGCTATGTATCGTACTGCACAGTCATGCTGGAGCCATTTCGCACTTAAGCGATTAATATAGCTGTTAGAAACTATAAAACTCGAGAATAATTTGGTTATGGTCTAACGACTAATGTAGCCGGTCGATCCAGTCTTGAGATAGCCTTGATCGATAACGTTGTTCACTGCTGGGGTTAGAGTGTATTCCAGTAATTTCTATGCTTCTGCAAAAATCACTCTCTTTGATATTCTAAAGTTAGACAAAGAAAAAGCCAATTTCTGAGCGCCCTATGTGGTGTCGAACATCGAAAATCACTGAGACATTCTACGAACATCGCAACGAGTTCCTTTGAGTGTCGGAATTTTATGTTATGAAGACATATTGCGTCTTAAGGGTGTCAAGTTAACGAGTGGTACAAAGCCTTCAATGGCGGTCGAGAGATCGTTGAAGACATGCCTCGTTTTGAACGACTTGCGACCTCTTCAACTGATGAAAGTTAAAAAAGTGAAGGATATGGTGCTGGAAATAAGTCAGGCAAGTGTGAAAGATGTGGTTAGAAATCTCGAAATCTCTCACGAGTCCGTTTGAATGAATTTGTGTATATTTTGGGTATAAAACGTGTTCTTGCGCGACACGTCCCGAAAAATCTGAATTTTCTTTCAATAAAAAGACTGTAATCAAATCTCTTTCGAGATGTTTGATTGTGCGAATTTCAATCTCACATTTATGGACAGCATTATAACTGTCGATGAGACATGGGTTTATGAGTTTGACATACAAACAAATCAACAATCCAAGGAATGGAGGGGAAAAAGGAGCCGAAACCAAAACAAACAACGCCAAAGCGTTCAAGGTAATGCTCATTATTTTTTCGATATTCGTAGTCTGGTGCATCATGAACTTGTTTCGGAGGGACAGGTGTTCAATAAGGAGCTCTATTTGGCCGTATTGAGGCGTTTGCGTGAGAATATCCGTCGAAAAAGGCCGGAATTGTGGAAAAATAATTCATGGATTTTGCACGATGTTAATGTACCATCGCATCGAGCCACGATTTTTATGGAATTTAAAGCCACAAACACAATGAATACCATCGATCATCCACCGTATTCACCAGGTTTGGCTCAGTATGATTCTTTCTCGATCCCCAAGCTGAAACTAGCGCTCCGTGAAACCCGTTTTCTGTCGATCGAAGAAATAAAACAAAATTCGTTGAGAGCATGCCAAAGATTGCTTATGAAAAGTGTTTCGAGGACTGGGAAAAATTTGTGGAATATGTGTTTTACATCTGAGGTTTACTATAATGGCGACAAAATAAATATTGATGAATAATCGTTTTATTTACCGTTTCCGGGTACTTTTTGTCACAATGCATATTTATATAACAAATTTCAGTTTTTTATACCTCGCCATTTCGTAATCTTTGAACGTTTTTCGACTGTGGGCCTGGACAATACTTTCTAAGAGAATATTTTTTTCGGTTTCATCGCCGGAGAAGATCAAAATCACTACAGCAGAGGAGTACCGTTTTTAGCGTCATCAGAGATTGCGAGTAACTCTAAAAATATTAAATTTTCTTATTAAAAAATTCATTGTGAATTCCTAAAATATATACAAATATGCCCTAAACAAATAAAACAATGGATACAATAGTTTTTTTAATCTCAAAAGTTGCTTATTTCAGTTTGTCACACCAGGTACGTCATTAAAAAGTTTAAAGTAAGAATTATTCAACTGCTATCAATATATAAAAGTATTGCGAAATTGGACTATAGCAAAATCAGATAATGCATTTAAACTATCAGACATATTTTTTAGCATACATTGAGGCTTTTGCAATGAATCTAACAGCTACGGCTAACATAGTTCTTGAAACTAGTTGTTAGTTGTTATCGCTGACAGAAAAGAAATATCTGAGGCATATACAAATACATACATATGTATATATTAGGGTGTCATTCTGAGGCAACCTTTTTTTTTTTCAACTGAAAAACAGGCTAAAAACTTTCGAAAATGTAAAAAAAAAGTCACTCAAAAGGTGAGCTCTTAATATTAATATTAAGAGGTGCCTACTTCAAATTTTCGGTTTTCCAAATAAATTACATGGAAAAAAAATCATTTTTTTTTGTGGTGGTTATTCTGCGGAGGTTATTATATGTGCACGCGATGGCTGCCAGTTGGGATGGTAAACTCGATTCGGATTGTACTCGAGATTCGAGTTTTCGATCGATTTTTCGAATGTCAAGAATCGATTCTTAATCGACTTCGACTACTGAAGATCGATTCCGAAAAATCGATTATTTTACGAGAAAACTCGATTTTCGAGTAGAATCGGAATCGAGTTTACCATCCCTTTATACTACTACATACATATGTATGAGCAAAAAATAGTAGGACTTTGTACATAATTTTAAAATTCTTAATTTATTCTTAAAATCTCTGTCGTTCCTCACAAAGTAATCCCCCGTGGCCCAATACACTTGTGCCAATGTTTTTCCCAAACCTCAAAACTGAGCTAAAGTCAATTTCCGGAGTTTGCTCTTAGCGATTCACGTTTAATGTTTTCAACTGACTCAAAACTGTCACCCCGGAGCGGACTCAATCGAGTTTGCTGAATAGCCAGAAGTCATGCGGAGCAAAATAAGGCGAATACGGTGTATGCGGAACGATCTTGGTTGAAAATTTGGCGAAAACTCACAAAGTTTAAATGCAATTTGCGATTGCGGTGCATTATCCCGGTGCAGAAACCAAGAGTTGTTGGGCGCAAACGACGCATAACACTCTACTATCCTTGTTGAAATTATGTATAATTTTAATAAAATAAAATTATTGAAAAAATATTGAATAAATATTAAATAAATATAAAAAATAATTATAATAAAATTACAATGTTAAAAACGACAACTTGGAAAACCCAGTGTTCCAAAAATTGCTATTTACGAAGAAAATATGTTTGCTTTAATTAATTTGAAACCTTTTATGAATTCTTGAAACTGTCTCCGAATGACTGCGAGTATATATTTAACATAAGCATGTATGTATGTATATACATAAATGCGTTTATTAATGCAGTCCATTAGGCATTGTATAACTGTTGTGGTCGTTCACACGAGTCTGCGAGTCTACATTGACTGCTTCTGTTTCTGATAGTGTAATTATGGTCATTCACTGATAAGCTTCATTAATTTCTCATTCACAAAAGGAGTAATGGCAAAGCAAAACCCCTTTAGGAAATACCAGAATAATGGAGGTTCGAATCTAGTTCTGATTAAATATATATGAATATTGTATATATATTGTAATATTGGCTTTGCTTCTTTTCGTATTTTTATCTCCAGTGCTACCAATCACATTGTGCCATACCACCAAAAAAGATTAAATTCGGGGAAGTGGAAAAAAAGTTACAGCTGTTCAAATAAATTTTATTCGGACTTTGACATTATAGGGTAATTTTTTATGAAGAGATATTGAAATATATTGAAATCCAGAACATTGGCAACCTTATAGATGTGGCGAGAGATAGAGAGAAATATGCTGCGATAATTCAAAATCTGTGATATTTTTTTTTATTTTTATTTTTTTTTTCTCTTTCAATATACAATATATAGTATATATTTAACATGTAAACAATACATTATTATATTAATATTAAGCTTATTAATACTGTACATATTATTAAATGTTATATGATCACCAATATTCGAATACGAATTGGAAAATGAAGAAGAAGAAGATTGAAATATAAGCTGGTAATAGAGCTTCTCCCAGAACGTCTAGAGAAAAAAACAATTTGCGGTGTTCACCATAACGGCGACCATTTAAAGTGCAAACTGTTGCTTTAACTAAAAATTCTGAAAGAAATTTTCGAAAGTAGAAAACCCTAACCCCCTTAAATCAGAGTAATATGAAAACTCGGCTATAATCCCGAAAGCAGTGTCTACGAAAATATAGAAGAAGAAGAATATGAAAAAATCAATATACTAAATAAAATAAAAAAAAACAAAAACCGTTAGTTGAGACCATATTTCTTTAATTCTGTTGTTCATTTGTAAAAGAAAAAAATTTAAAAGCTAAAATATTGGTTATTTTAGTTTATTCACATGAAAAGGTGTCATCGCAAAAGTTGTGGATCTTTTAAATATTAATAAATTTTCCATAGCATTCGTAGTTTTGTGTGAAACCAAGATAAACCGATAAATTCAACCAACACCTTTCTTTCCACTTCACAACTTCAGAGCGCCCGTAGTTTTTGTTTACTTTGATTTTTGTTATTTTATCCTCTTTTCCAATGGATTTCGGCCTACTATTATTGTTTTTGCTTTCTACGTTAACTACAGTCAGAGTGCTAAACTAGTACTAAATATCATGTACGCTGGTCTGTGGTTAGAGTACCCTAGTCGGAGTACTAAAGTTGTATGCTACTAAGTAGAGTTTCGTTTATTCTTAATGTCTGTTCATTTCTTTATTTCACAGTTTCCTTTTCCTATATGAAACTATGAAACAGTCTTTAAATAATGTCACGGTACCGAAGTTGGCTAATATTTCAATAATTTAAGTTTCCGATGTACTATTTAAGCTTGCTAAACAAAGCAATTAACACTTCAAAACGCATTAGTCGAACTTTTAATGCTATGCTGCAAATACTCAATTTTTGAAAATAAAAGATCTGAAGTTACAGAAACTGCTTTGCATTCCTACAGGGCAGTTACTATCAAGAAATTATCTACACTAAGTATAGCATCGCCTATAATAGCATTGTTGTTGAGAAACCGGCAATTATATGAATATTTGAGAACTATTATACATACATATATGCTAGTTAATGAGCAATCAGAAATCTACGATTGGCTACTGAATTTCAACAATGCCTAGAAGTACCGCTTCCTAAAACACTTAATAAAGAGCATGCTCACTTATTGATAATTATCAGAATTACATATACCAATTAATATACATATGTATATAGTTATCAGTGATTGAACATAATTGTGAAAATGTTATCAAACATAATTAGATATGAATATACACAATACGTTTTCCTATCATTTTTAAATTTTACTCAATACTTGCCCATCCTACAACCATTACCAGTTCACCTTCTTTCTTAAGGTGGTTCTCGACTCTTTTTTCCTAAAAGCAGTGGACTTTTGTTCTGTCTACCAACTATACCACCGCAAAATAATTTTACGTTACTTCTTGTAGGATGCTATTGGAGTTATGCAAACACCGGCGATCTTCCTCTAATATTCATTGCCTCCCTTCTTTTGAATGAGCTGAACTGTGTTGGAGCAACTTAAAGGACTCTGTACTCAGCGCTACAGATGGTAATTTCTGCACCTTTTTTTTAATTCTAAACCATATTCTCCAACCATAAATTTTCATTAAAAGAACAATATTTAAATAACTCAACCGGACCATTAAAATTACAACCGGGCCATTAAAATTACCAGAAAACTCTAACTCATACTTCAACTTTGTGTTTCCACTTAAAAGTGCATTGTGATGACGAAACTGCTTACAACAGGTTCTTCAATAGGGGTGCTACATAAGTAATCAGACAGAGACAGCAAGCGACGCCATATTTTTTCCACTCTTTTGACATTTCTCTTCAGTAAGATTTGTTATTTTATCATGGAAAAACATACGATCCTACAAAGAGTTGAAATTATTAAAATTTACTACCGAAATTCGGAGTCAGTGGTCTCAACTTTAAGAGTGTTACGTCCAATTTATGGTCGTCTTAATCGTTCTGACAGATCAACAATTGAGTCCACAGACACAGTGTAAAATGTTCCCGTGTAAATGTTCAATTGAGAAAGACCGAAATCAGTCTCTCACTCGTCGTTCTCAAGCGTTGGACATCACTGGGACGTTGTTGTGGCGAATTTTGCGAAAAGATCTTGACCTACATCCTTATAAGGTCAAATTGACGTAAGAACTGAAGCCGCTTGACCACCAGAATTATCATATATTCGTAAATTGGGCTGAGCAACAAATTGAAAATTATCCAAATTTCAACGAAAACCCATCTTCAGCATTTAGCCTCATTTCTGGCTGAATGACTTCCGCAATAAGCATAATATGCGTTATTGATCAGGCAGGGATTCACACGTACTCCATGCGTTACCATTGCATTTCGAAAAAATTAAGGTTTAGTGCGGTTTATGTGCTGGCTGCGTCAATGGGCCGTACTTCTTCCGTGATGATCAAGACCGGCACGTTACTGTGAATGGGAATCGCTACCGCTCAATGATAACCGAATATTTTTGGCCGGAATTGGATGAAATGGACTTGAACAATATGTGGTTTCAACAGGACGCGCCACAAGCCGCAACAACACGCCAACGACTATTTTTTCGTACGGCTTTTATTGAAAAAACCGTAACAATGATTGAATGTTCCGAGAAACGCAGAGATTTGCCCAAAAACCTGAAGCTATTATGCGAGCTATAGAATGAGTATATATAGGAGTAATTTATAGGAGTATAGTTAATGGGTGGCATCGTTAAGTCCTCCTGAAGTTCTTTTCCTTCTTGAGCTCCGGTATTGTCGCAACGATCATAACCCTAATTTAGCTAAGACAACAAATGGGCTTCGGAAGCATCAAATTATCTTCACCGAGTGAGAGGTTAAAAGAAAGTCTTATATTTCTGCTGAAACGCCTCACTATAGATGCCAATAATATTGTAATTTAATTTTGAAATATTTGATCACTTTTTCGCTCTAAACTCCATTTTAAATTCAACACTGTCAAGGAAGGTGTAGGAAATATTATAGTAGTCAAAATGATTGTCACCAGGAAAATTCATAATTCTCTATATTATGTTCTCTTAAAAAGTTATATTCTTTAAAAATTTAAAAACCCACTTTTAGTAACTCACATAGGTTGGTGCAACACCTGCTTCTAACTAATGGTAAGTTAAAGCCAAGCTGCAAGAGATAATACTGACGCATCAGTATCCTTGCTTTTGACCACAACCAAAATGTTCCGCGCTGTAGATCTGCGTGTAAAAACGTATGTAGGTAATGATTCCTAGAGCCATGAAACTGTCGCGTAATTATTCTTTAATTAAAATCGCTTTTGTCAGCGCAAAGTCATCAGTAAAAATTTATCGCTCATTAAACAGAGCGCGCACGCTTTCTTTGAGCTTGTGCGGAGCAAACGTGGCGGAGAGCAAAACAGTTATGGTATTTATATTTAAATATATTTTATATATATACGCGTATGTCTGCATTCTCACTTAAATAGCATACATAAAATTATGTATATATATATAGTATATATATACCTTTTGCGATGCTCAGCCATTCAATGAGCTAAATCCGGCACATTAATCATCGCCTTGGTAATTACGAGCGCGTCGCTTGATGGTTAAATAACATTTCTGACGCCCGCTATCGCTGGCCAAAGGCGATATTATCAACCGCTATACATATACCATATATTTTTGCGTTGGTGTATTTTTGTTTATCTTGTTTTTTCAGCAATAACGCTAATAACGATAAAAAAGTTAACGATTTTTTCCTATAAGAACTATCGGATATTAAAATGCCTTATTTTGATATCAATTGTTATACATTTTTTTACTGGTATCAGCATTAGCATTAGGGGTGTCCAAAAACAGTATGTAATATGTTCACAGAATATAAGTTTTCCATAACATAGGTGAGGTAGATTTTGGTTCTCTCTAACTGACTTCAATTCGAAGCATTGGAGAGTAGTGAATCGAACAAATTATACCAGTTGACCAAGTTTTAAGTTTTGAAAATTAATAAATAATAATGTGGCCAGCACACCTCCACTGCAACGGGAGCAGGATGCGGTGATTGCAGTGCTACTTCCATACCAGTTTACTGCTCGTGAGTACCAGAGTCCATGAAGACTCGGACCAAGAAAGCACTGTTTGCATGTTCACGCGGAAGTGGAAGAAGAACTTATTCACTCTCCACTGCAGATAACTAAGTATTCCAACTCTGGTAACAAGAGAGGGCCACGGAAGAAGCCAGACAATGAGGGGTTGAAGGCAAAAGCCAGGTGCAAGGCGGTATGCAGTCGCCTCGAAGGCAAATTCAGCCTGAAGGAAGAAAAGGTGAAATGGCTCATTTGACAATGCTCTAAAAAATAAAACATAGAAACTTTAAAAGCAAATTCAATGGCAAAGAAATGAGCTCAATGGACAATACCAAAAATATCGATGGGTTAAAAATAATGATTCAAATTTTCACCATCTTCCAATTCAGTAAGAAATTTCTTGTCAAAAATCGCTATAAAAATATAATGACACTTTTTTTTTAATTTTGACTACAATTTTCATGGAATTTGACATACCAAAAGCGATGTATAGCTTTCAAAAACATTAATAAATCAGTTCTGTAAATATTTGTGTAAGGATCACCCTAATCGAATTCGCATACTTCGCATGTGAGCTCACACACACAAACTTTTGCGGTTTTGATTTCAACTCATTGTCTGTGGGATTGGCTCAATATATAATGATTAGATTATGCATGTACCGTTATAATATGTCAAATATGTTAAACGCTTATCACAATAAAAACAAGTATGGGAATATGCATAAGTGTATAGACATACGGAGATTACAGAATTTATATGATTACATAAAAATATGTAATTGAATACTTATTAGAATGCTCATTAAATATTCACTGGGTACTTGCATATGACATGTATATATTTTAATATGGATTTAATTATTTATTTAAATGTGAAAACAAAACTATATTATTTAATCAGTAACCGAAAGCGATTTATAGCAGAGCATTCCAGGGGAAGTGAAAGCGAAAAGAATAAGCTAATAGATGTAATCAAGTCAAGAGTAAACTATAATGCAGAGTAATCGATATCGCTAATAAGTACTTGAGTACTTAGTAATACTTGAAGCGAGATAATGAAGTATGATTTTGGGTGACTTGAGGTTAGACAAAACCGGACGGGAATGCTGGAGAGGGCTAAGAGAGCTGAAGTAAAAGAAAACAAATTTAGTAATGCTTTTGAATTCACTCAATTCTTTAAATGACATGGTTAGTTGGGATATCCAGCACAACGGATAGAGGTGTTAAAGATCTATAAAATATGAATTACCAATTTGGTCAAAAAAAGAATAAAGAAAAGTTCGCTTGAAACCTATGAAATCATTAATATACTGAAGCGGATTATCAACAGCCAATTAAAATAAGTATATACCCCTTTCACCGATGAGCACCAGGTTGGTAAGCCCAGATCTTACAGTTATGTAGCCAAACTAGTTAGGTGAAATTAAATTTTGGCGAAATACGTAACGGATTTTTCAATAGGAATGCTACTAAAGACGACCGATAGGGACAGCAAACGACGCCATATTTTTTCTCTGCTCTTTTGACATTTTTCTTCAGTAAGGGTTTTGCCATTTTATCATGGAAAGATATATATTAAATATATATAAAAGTTTATTATCGAAATTGGGAGTCAGTGGCCTCAACTTTAAGAGTGCTACGTCCAATTTATGATCGTCATAATCGTCCTGTCAGATAAACAATTGAGCGTCTAGCGGAAAAATGTGAATCCACTAGCACAATACAAAATGTTCTCGTGCCAGTGAGACAAAGAATATTGTAGCCACTAGCCCATCAATTGAGGAAAACCCAAATCAGGGGCACTTCTGTGGCGTTGTTGTGACGAATTTTACGCAAAGATCTTGACCTACATCATTACAAGATCATATTGATGTAAGAACTGAAGCCGCTTGACCACCAGAATCATCATATATTCGTAAATTGGGCTGAGCACCAACTTGAAAATTATTCAGAATTTCAACGAAAACCCATCTTCAGCACTGAGCCTCATTTCTGGCTGAATGGCTTCCGCAATAAGCATAATATGCGTTATTTTTCAGGTAGGAATTCACAGGTACTCCGTGAGTCACCATTGCATCCTGAAAAAATTTTGGTTTAGTGCAGTTTATGCGCCGGCGGCGTCATTGGGCCGTACTTCTTTCATGGTAATGAAGACCGTCACGTACTGTGAATGGGAATCGGCTACCGCTTAATAGTAACCGAATGTTTTTGGTCTGAATTGGATGATATGGACTTGAACAATATGTGGATCCAACAGGACGGCGCCACAACCTACACAGCGAATGTCACACTCGATTTATTGAAAACCAAGATTGATGAACGTATTATCTCACGAATTGGCCGTCTCGGTCGTGCAATTTGACGCCGTTATACTTGTAGGGCTATGTCAAGTCTATGGCCTGTAGTTCAATAAGCCAGCGATGATTGATGAACTTTGTACGAAAAGCGAACGTGAAATTGCAGCAGTATCGGCCGATTTATGCTTGAAAACCGTTGAAAAGTGGGTTCAGTGTCTGAGTGCCATACATAAGTATACTGTAATAATTCGGCCTGAAATATTTATATTATATTACTAATGATATAGTGAACCGATATCTGTGGGATATAGAGTCTCCGACTTTATCTACTGAGTGTTACAAACTTCCTGACAAACTTAATGTGCCCACTTTATGGTATAAATAGGTTATCCTTCAGGTTGTACCAAACCAAACCATGAGTGTGCGACAAAGATTGACAATTAGAAACGTGTTGGCAATAAAGAATAAAGGCCAACAACAAAAAAATGGAAAGGAAAACAGTAAAAGAAGGAAAAAATTAAAACATAAAAGCAAGCTGCAAATAGAAATGGGAGCAAACACCAGTATTTCAATCGATTGTTCGCATGTCATGCGCCGATACCAAGCCTTTGTTGGGCACACTCTCAGAAATGTCGTGAAAATAGTCAATGCCACCATCTAAGCAGCTATTAATAACCTCACTCCTCACTCAAAGCGCTGACTTGACCCGAACACGAACCCGCACACAAATACGTACATATATGTATGTGTGTGTAATTCGCTTTTGCCCACAGGACGGTGACACCGTTACAAGCAATACAAACATACATTCACACAGGTATTTGGTTTTAGCAACATCTGGCCACTAAATCCAATCGCACCAAGTGAAATATGAATGTTTGCCGAACACACCTACCCGCCTAGTCTCAGAGCAGTTAAGAGTAGGAATGCTCGAAAAGTTGCTATCAACAATGTGGCTGGAGCACGGCATATGGTCTCAAATAGTAGCTAATCCCACAGTCGTACCGTTGCACGCACTCGTTCCACCCACTAATTTTCTGTGTACACCACGGATTGATTGCGCCGCAGATAATTAGAGCTTACACTGCGCGCTGAAGAGTGTTTACATTTGGGTAAGGGTAAAACGCAAGCAAGTAATCCACCAAAAGAAGCAGTGTTAGAATTTACCTTTTTCTGGATAGACTTACGGAACTAGTTACTTTATATAGAAATTATTTTTGAATACAGCTTAGAAGCACTCAATTCCAGGAAACGAATAGCGGTCTTGGCGTCATCTCAAAGCAGCCTTCATTCATCTCCGTGGTTTTCAAAATATGTAGGAAGAATTTGTCAAGCGTTAAAAGTTAAATTATAATATTTAGGTATGATGGAACGCCTTTAAAAAACTATGATCTCTTCATTTAATTTACGCTATTCTCTTCAGTAGCAATTCGTGTAAGCTAATTGACTTGCATCTTTTTTTCAGAGAAGAACCATCCATTCATTAACGTAAACTTTGGTTTAAGACTCCTCAAGTTTGCTGGAACCTATTCGTTTTAAACTCCTTCAAAAATTTGAGAAACTATGATAATTTTTTGTTAGACAGATTTACAACTACCTATATAAAGCCTTAGTTGTCCAGTTTCCAGGGCATTATAACGATTGATCTTATATCAGATTGGTTCTCGTATATATTATATATAAGGAGGTTCTGACATCAGATATTTATGGAACCATAGAACAATCGTACAACGGAAGAGGGATCATGACCAACTATGACTGGAGCACTCAAACTTAATAAGCAGACGCGGTTTGCCATAAAATCACCGCAACGACAAAGTTCGCACAAGTTCGTTGCGCCTCATAATTTACACACCCTTGGATATTATATGAATGTAGAATTTTTCTTGAATTACCATTTTGGCGTTTCTTTCTTGAGGCTTAGAACAACCTATTTATCTCTTAAAAACACTATCTAACTATATTCACAAGTTGCTAACCCGATTAACGAGTGAAATGTAGTCAACTTATGGGCTAATAAATACGTAGTACTGTAAGAATGAGAGTACAATGAAAGAAAATGCGTAGAAACAGACAGGCTTACCAGAAGATTAGCAAAATGAAGTCGAGTTTCCGGTTAAGTGCGCATACATTTTTGACTGGACTAATCAATGGACTTGTGAAATGAAGAATGGAATGTGAATGAGCTTTTAATTCAATCAGGTAATAAGTATTTTGTTAAGAAGTCAAAATTCAATGATATATATTAAGGGTCATATCAAGGAGCTGACTTTGCAGTGGAAAACTTAAACACTCAGAAGCTCAATCTAATGAGGGAGGTGATATCCGATTTTTTCATTGAATCGGTCTGGTTCCAAATCTATTCCAAATGTTATTTAGCTATTCCCAATATAATGAATACCCTGATTTCTGTTACTTTATATAGTTAAGATTTAGGCGTACGCCTCAAAACTAGTATTTATACCGAGTATAAATATTCCCGTCTTATTTTCCCACTTAGGTTATTCCGAAATGACGCATGGTATATCTTTACATTCTTGCAACATTATTATATACTTGTTATATTAACTTTGACACGAAGTTTGTAGTACTTGGAAAGGACATATATGAGACCCTATAAAATATATAACAACTGTTTAGTGTCCGAGGAAATTGTTTACATCGCATCACTATAGCATATAGCTGTTATATAAACTAACCGATCCAAATCATGTTTATGTTTGCAAAACGTTTCATTTAATAAATTATCTCCACGAAATTTGGCATAGCTTTTTCTCCAAACCAAAGTCATAAACTTCGAGCATATTGTTCAGACTAGTAGAGGATATCACTGTCTTACAAATTGACCGATCAAAAATAGGACATTAGAGCTTCCGTGCAGCCGAATTTAAGGTTTTAATTGTTTTTTTTCCTTTTGTTTTTGTTTTTTTTTAATTTTTTCATACTCAGGAAACAGGTAGCGCTGCAGAGTATAAAAGTTTTGTTTACCTAAGGGTTGTAAGTATCACCTAAAACCAATCGAGATAGATATAGGATTATATAAATATAAATGATCAGGATGACGAGACGAGTTGAAATCCGGTTTACTGTCTGTCTGTCCGTCCGTCCATCTGTCCGTCCATGCAAGATGTAACTTGAGTATAAATTGAGATACCTTGATGAAACTTGATATGCGCGTTCCTTGGTAAAGGCAAAGAACGAGTTCATAGATGGGCGTATTTGGACCACTGCCACTCTCACAAATCGCCATTATCCGAAAACTTATAAAGTGCCATAATTAAACACTAAATTAAGATATAAAACGCTTGTATTTGGCACAGGGGATCGCAGTGACAGTAGGCATCGTATAAGAATTTCTACCGATAGTGTGAAAATGGATGAAATCGGAGAATAACCCCGGTCACTCCCAATATAAGGGTAATAACTAAATATGTACGTCAGAAACATTCAATTTTACCACCGCAATGATATGAAAGAGCTTTATGGTAGCTGGTGTAATAATTTGACAATGACCTCCGCCCAGTTTTTGGTTAAATCCCATATCTCCGGACCCGATCAACCGATAGTTTAGAACGTGGCATTCTTCTTACATTCTTATGTCACTTGTGAAAATGGACGAAATCGGACAACAACTACGCCTATACCCATATATCACAATTTTAAAATCCAAAAATCGTTTAGTTTCCAGTAGGTACACAAATTAAGAAGCATTTAATATAACGGGACCAAATTGTACACGAATAATATCTTTCGTGTGTGCCACCTTATGACCAAAAATTGTTGAAATCGAATGAAAACTGTTCATGCCCCTAGGTACCGAATACTTAGACCCCACTATCTATAGTTGACTTTTGATTGAGAATGTTGGTCAATGTGTGATATATATAGTATAACTGAAATTAGTAAATAATCTTTCTCTTACAATGTTATCTCTGTATGTTAAAAATGGGTTGAATCGGACCGTATACTTAATATAAAGATTTTCGAGCTTCTGAGTGACTTTATACCGCATATATCGACCAATATGTGAGTTACCCCAATGAAAATAAGAGAAGGTGTTTTACTCATAACAGTCTATCTTTGTGCCTAAAATAGATGAATTTGAGCGAAAACTGGGCCTAGTCGCTATATAACTAATAACAGGATTTTCGAACATCTGGTTAACTTTACTTTATATGATTGGTTTTACACCTTAAAGTTTTTCGCTGGCTTTGATTCTAGCAAGTTGCAAGAGTTCCTTACTTCTTATTTTTTTTATTTTAATGTTAATTTTTCTTTATTTTATTTTATTGTATTTTGTTTGTTTTTTTACTTATTTTAGTTTTTACTTTATTATTTTAATTATTTCGATCTACTATGCTATTTTTTTGTGTTTTTATTCGTCCGAAAATAACATTTTCCTTGTTTTGGGTCTTTGTCTTTGTGTGTTTTGTAATATTTTACTGTATTTTAATTTTTTTTATTTTATTTTTTTTATTTATTTTTATTTTTATTTTATTTTATTTTTTTTTATTTTTTTTTTTTTTTTTTATTTTATTTTATTTTTTTTATTTTTTAATTATTTTAATTTTTACTTTATTATTTCATTAACTGTAATTTACAGTTTTATTTTTTTGGTTTTATGTACATATTTTGCACATTTTTTGGTTTTGTAAAATTTTTTTCTTTTAATAACCACACTAGATGCTCCTACATCAATTCAAAATGGATCACTAAATATGTTTGCCAAATCTTGATTTCACTGGAATACGAAAAAAATGCTAGAATATGAATGTTTAAAAAGGCAGCAGCTATTAAGGAACAAAATAAATAAATAAATTCCCACACAGATCACTAATCAACAAGCAATTGTTCGCCGAGCCACTTAAAGATTCGCACAGCAAATTTGTTTAAACAATTTCTTTTGTTGCCATTTCACACATGTATTGCTTATACATATGTACATACATATATGTATGTATATGAGTCTAAATATGTACTCGCATGTTTATAAATGAGAATCGTAGCAGTAAGACGTTAAATAGCCCGCTCCCACCGACAAGCACAGCCACATGGCGAGAGCATGTGCAATTTTGGTTTAAAGAAAAAAATTAAATAGAAAGCAAGAATATAAAAAAAATTAAAGAAAAATTAAAGAAAAACCAAAAAAAATAGAAACAAATTAAAAAAAAAAAACTAAAAAAACCTTAAATATAGCAAACAAAAAACATTAAATAAATGAACCAAAAACAACTGTAATTTTATTGAATTCTCATGCTCGCCCATACAAATACCGCCGAATTAGCAAACGCAGGCAGCGACAACAAAAAACACTCGAAAAACACGCGTGCCACACGAAGCTTTACTGTTAGTTTGTGTGCATGTGTGTGTGTGTGTGTCAGCGCAATGATGAATGACTATGGCACTGGCAGGTGCGCCAACGTCGCCGAGGAAAGCCAACTGCTGTCACTAAGACACAAAGTGCGCGACACGTAAGAAACAAACGATGCAAACTAAGTGCATCTGCAGAGCAAATAGCAAAGATTTTATAGATATATGGCTCTCGCACATTCCAACGACGGACTAAAGGGCGAAACTGTTGGGCGATTACGCATGCGCCAGCTGCGGCAGGCCGTGGACAGAGTGTGCGGGCTGGTAGACGGCGTCAACCAGATGTTCAAGCTGCTTACTGAAATCAGTGATAAGACAGCAGAGGCATAGAGAAACACACCACACACGTTTGTGCTCTGAGCACGTGTTGTGTTTTTTTTCGTTCGCTCTCGCTGCCTCGCGAGAACAAGGTGAATAGATTTAAGTTTTTTTTTTTTACAATGAACTCATTTGAATATTACAATTTTGATGGATACCTAATTGTTTTTAGCGTGCGTTTACACAATTTAACGCAGCTGAGCAACGGTGTGAGTTACGGTGGGGATAACAAATAATGTGGCTGACTTCATTTGTATATTTTTATTGAGATACATATATGTTATGTGTATATATGTATATATACATCAAATTATGAAAGAACAAAATCGATTTTCACAAAAAAGTCTCATAAAGTTTTTACAAAAGTGAATCAAATACTTACATGTACTGCATACAATACATATAGTCACCTAAATGTAAAACAACGCATCATCAAAAAAAACTGAAAATCGTTTTCAGATATAATAACCGATATATAACCATTTTATAACCAAAACTCGAATTTTGTTTCAATGTGAGTGTATGATAACCAACATACCCTCATTATAACGAAAACTCAAATTTTGCCTCAATATGAGGGTATGATAACCAATATATAACCATTTTATAACCAAAATTTTGGTTCAATATGAGTGTATGATAACTCTTCTTCTGTTTATTATTCTGTTTCTGTTTGTTATTCTGTTTCAATATGAGGGTATGATAACCAATATATAACCATTTTATAACCGAAACTCTAATTTTGTTTCAATATGAGTGCATGATAACCAATACATAACCATTTTATAACCGAAACTCAAATTTGGTTTCAACATGAGAGGTTTCTATCACATTTTTTTTCTTCGCCTCTAAACTAATGAAAAGTGATGTTGCGTTATTTTGTATTTTAGGTGCCGATATACAGCTTTTACATATATACATATGTATGTATGTAAGTAGGTATGCAAATTATTTCTTACAACATGTCACAAACAATAGATATTTTACATGCATATTGCACGTTTTATTCATTTGACTCAGAAGTTGATAAATAAATAGTTTCAAAAGCAAAATTTATTTACACTCATTCTCAGCACTTCACCTGTACCAGAAATATGTGAGAATGTGTGTATGAGAGTATTAACAAAAGCCACAATAGCGCTCCGTAGCAGCGCCAAACTACTTCGCAAGAGTTTACAACTACAATTTTGGGACTGAAAATGAACTAGTCTGAAAAAGAGCAGACTTACACCGGACCATCTGACAAATGTAAGAATGTAAAATAGCTGTATTTAACAGGCCAAGCTTTAGAGAGTTGCGAGTCGAACAAGTTATATGAAGTGATCAAAAAGAGAATGGCAGCACAATTATAAACAGCTTCGTTCAATACTGAGAAAAATTCAACTTTTTATTAACTCCTAGTGCATGCCTTAGGTTAGGTTAGGTTAGCTGGCTGTTACAGAGATCGCACTTGGACTGTTTTATGCAGTACTTTGGGAAGCAGTAAAAATAGAACTCCTGTGTTCGATCTTTTAAGCCAGTAAAGCGCCTTGTGGGCAAAAGAAATTTGCACAAGCGGGGTATTTCAAGTTCGGTGTGATGCCTGAAAGTATGAGTTTTCAAGTGTTTAAGCTTTGCTCTGGCAAAGGCGGGACAATCAAAAGCGAATTGTTGCGATGTTTCCACCTCGTCTTCTTTGATACCACTTTTTCGGCGGGCGTCCGGTAAGATTCGCAACCTTTCCGCATGAACACCGATAGAGAAAATACCTGTTAAAACCCCTACAATCAGGTAGAAAGTAGCTCAACTAACAAAGCGTAAGTTCTTTTGCCACTCGTTCACAAGAGTATCGAACACCAGTTGTGAACTAGTTGATTTCACTACAGGGAAATTGTGCGATCACGTTCATATGTTAATAGGTACACATATGCAAGGAGAATATTTAAATGCTCGCTTACATTGTTGAGTAAGCAACTGTTTGTGCTACCTTTTGTCGTTCTCCATGCTTTGGCACGCGCTTTAATGCTCAAAATAATAAGCAACGCATATCATAATAGTCATAAGTAAGCGCCAACTATGTAGTAAGGTGGAGTAAACGAAAAAGCTTTTATCGAATCCCAAGTGTAATTAGCGAATAATAAAGAGTCATATGTAAGTAAGTTCACCTATTTATATACATGCATATATACATATATCTGACATGTGAATGTATATTACATATTTATGACTGTGACTCTAAAGAGGGAAGGTGTTAGTTCTTTGAAGGAAGTAACTGAATATTAGACACATGAGACAATGAGGTAAATTTGTAACACAATTTTTGCTAGAAATTGCGCCCAGTTTCTCATATTTTCTATAGCACACGAGAAAAACGGTATTATACCAGTTCTAAGCCCCCTCATAAAATCTCTGGATTCCAAAGAGAAGTCATTTCAGATCAAAAATACATTTTATTTATAGGAAAGATATTCTGTACTTCGAATGGACTAAATAGAAACTTAAAGCGAAACTTGAGACTGTCAATCACTCGAAGAACACAAAAATTCTAACTAGCATCAATTCATACGAGATTCATTAGGGTTAGGTTAGGTTAAGAGGATCCTAACTTGGACCGCTTAGAACGCCGGACTCTTGTAATAACTAAAAGTTCCATATAATTGAACATAAAACCCTCATAAAACGATAAAGCGCTTTGAAATGTTTCAACCTCAGGCCGAAATGGTGGAAAATATTTCCAACTAACCTACTTTCATACAAATTGAGTCCCATAAGAACTTCTACCATCGCGGCAAGATCAACTATTTTAAGGGCACATATTTCAGAAGTTCTCCTGTATTCTAATCTACGTTGGCCAACGCTTGCTAAGCGAAATCGGGTTCCATAGATCAAATTCTATAGCGCAAGGTGACCATGGATATCCAAGTCGTGCCCACTATGATGTGAGCAGTGCACGGGTGTCCCTGTTGGTAGCTCGTCGGCTTTGCAGTTAGCAGTTCTGCTATGACCAAACGCCCAAACGTGTCTGATATTGATACTACTTTTACTTCCACTTGCACTTCTGAACTAACTTTGTGGACACAGTTAGCGAGCTCAGCGCTCCCTAAAAGAGGTGCACTTCGGAGCAATATTTCTACTATTACCTTAACAGCAGCCACTTCTCCTTGAACAAATCCTACAGCGGTCCGGCAGACTAAAGCAAAGTTTGGCTAATACCTACTTAATGAAAATTACTCCTCCAACATTTCCTCATAGCTTCTACCCATCCGTAAAAAAGCTCATACACCTCTTCTCCAACGACTTCTCCCCGTCCACATATCCTCCTTCATTGTGAGTAAGAAGTAAAATATGTTATTCGCAATACCGACGAAGTAAGCAATTTTCAACCAAAATCCGGTACGAACAAAAATAAAAATCGAAAAGGCTTTAACTCGTAGCTGGAGTATAGTAGTATTTGCCTGAAAAATCGATCAGTCTTAACATCATGATCGAAACAAGGGTATAATGTGGCCAGAAAAATGTGTTGGTCATCACATCGTGATTGAAGCAAATGTTTACAAGGCTTATGGAAATCTGATAATTTTGTCTGTTAAATCTATCGGTCACGAACAAGGATAACTCAATCATAGCTTAAAAAAGATATTTTATAAAAGTCAGCTGGTCACCAAATATTGCTCAGAAAAATTTAGTATAATAAATGAATACATTGAAGATATAGTTAAAAAAATCCAATACTTTCGATTTTCCCACTTTTTTAAAGAAAAAAATACAGAAACTTCAAACTTAAGTGATAATTTTTATTATCATTCCAAAGAATATTCTTTGGTATTTAGTTTTTGAAGATTATCTCGACTCATTCGAGCATTTCGACTTATAGTATAACTGGTGAATGACACGTGTGGTGTTCTAGATCTGAATCGAAGCGAGATTGTTCTCATAGACTTTGGACTTCACATGTCCCCACAAGAAAAAGTCTAACGGTGGTTGGTGGAAAATCGACAGGCCCAAAATATGAAAGTATCTACTCCCCGAAGTTTTCTCTCAATAAATCCATTGATTTATGCGTTGTGTGGGCGTCGTCTTGTTGAAACCAAATTTCGCCGAGATCACGATCTTCAACTTCAGGCATGAAATAGTTGGTTATAATGTATCGGCCGCTATTGACGGTTACGTTCGCACCGAAACGATGTTTGAAGAAATATGAACCGATGATTCCACCGACCCACAAACCACAACAAACAGTTGCTCTTTCGGAATGAAATGGCAACCCTTGAATCTCTACAGTTCGAATAACATACTCAGTATTTGTCACCGCTAAGTCATAATTCCTCGAGAAAAATTTCGAGTTGTTGAGTTCGAACAATGAACTTAGAAGAAGTGTGATCAACTGCCATATTTATTTTGCATACAGACAAAATCTTCACACGATAATATCCAGGCCTTTCTTTCTTACCTACCATGTTGTAAAATAGTTGGAAATTAAATCCTCCTGTTTAGATTCATACTCCTTTAATTCGGCTGACAAAATGAGCATTTTATATCCAACAAAGTGTTGCCAACAAGTTGACGTGTGGTTTCAAGGTGAAATTTCACTAAATTTCATTAACATATTTCACAGGTAAATTTTTTTCTGAACAGATCCACCTTTTTCGACTTTTACATTGCGCTAGCAGAAAATGTAAACACAAAAGTCAAAGTATAAACTCAGCAACGGTATTTAAAACTCAATCTTATTTGCCTCGTATATCGAATTTTATAAACTTTGATTCGGCGCCGACCAAAGTAAACAACATTATATACACACATAAGCAAGTACATACATATGTACATATTTAAATTCGACTGTGGAGGTGAGGTGCTTCAACAAATATTCCTCTATATATACATACATAGGTATGTATGTACATATGTATGTATATCGAATTTATAATTTCCGAAAAGGTACCCGCTTAGCATGCTATTATAGTTAATATTTACACATTGTTGTTATTTTGTTATTATTGGCATCCTATTAGGTCTGGCCTTAGTAATGGCTGCCACTGCGACACCGTTGGCTACTTGTAAACATGTTCGGAAGAAATTTCCACTGATTATTATTTTTCCAAATTCAATCTCCAGCAAATAGAGGAATGGGAAATGTTCGAACGACACACGCTCGGTAAAAATGTGCGCAAGTAAGTCCCCGCTGTTTGTCAATAGATGGCGCCAGCAGTTAGTGGTGATCGATTTTGATATATTCACAAAGTGATAAACTTAACCTAGACATTTAAAAAACAGCAACTGAGTTTCCACATTAGTGACGTTGTGTATGTCTCATATACTTTTGAGTGTTCGATTTTTTGCTAAATAATCAGTCAAGGAATTCGAAATCGGAAAATGCAAAAAGTTTAAAGAAGTACTGCCCCAAGTGAAACAACATGCCGTGATTGGTTTCGTTGCTTCAAAGAAGGTAGTTTCGTTATTAACGACCGTCTGCATGAAGGAAGGCCCAAAACAATGACATGGAGACGTTACGCGATGTAGATCAAAGTAAAACGCAAAAAGAGCCTGTTTCAGCATTGCGAGCAATCCGCCAAACCATATCAAAGCGACTGCAAGCGTTGGAAAGATTCAGAAATAAGATACCTTATGATCTCAATACCAGGAGAGGAACGGCCTGACCTTGCCAAAACCTTACAATAAAATTGCATTTTCATTGAAAAAGTAGCGAGAACTTAGTTGCGCACCTAATATGTAGAAAAAGAGCTTTGATAGCTCATTTTTTAAAGATGAGCTGCTTCATACCAAAAGTGATTAGCAAGGGAAATTAATTGACAAAATATTTCGCGGGAGATTGCTTATCAAAAAACTGGACTCTATTATTAGCCTTGAACCCTATTGACGATAGGTATCTATTTAAATATATGTAGAACTCTCAATTTCGTCAAAAGGAAGACTGTCATTTTGAACATTCAATGAAACTTTAGCAATCTTCTCTCCATTCACTCGAAAGAGACTATCGTTAGGAGCTCACTCGCTGTCCTATTAGCACATCTATCGGCCTCAGCTATTTCGGACTGAGTAGGCAATTGAGAAGTAGAGTCCTCTCTCGACGAACAAATACCAAATTCTACATGTCATCCCCGTCCTGCTATATGGTGCAGAGGCGAGTTTTCAAGGGAAAGGTTCTGCGAAAGATTTATATTCCTTTACACATTGGCCTCGGCAAATATTGCATTCGATAAAACAATGAGCTGTATGAGATATACGACGACATTGACATACAAGTAGTTCAGCGAATTAAGAGACAGCGGCTACGCTGGCTAAGTCATGTCGTCCGAATAGACGAAAACACTCCAGCTCTGAAAGTATTCGACGCAGTATCCGTCGGCGGTAGCAGATGAAAATAAAGACCTCCACTCCGTTGGAAATACTGGATGGAGAAGGACCTGGCTTTGCTTGGATCTCCAATTGACGCCAAGCAACGAAAAGGAGAAACGACTGGAGCGCTGTTTTAAACTCGCCTATAACCGTGTACGCGGTATCTACGCCAATAAGAACTAGAAGATTTATGACCATGAGAGCGCTGTAACCCAATAGTAGTTCCGATTTATTTTGGATATTTTGAACTTACTTTCATAAGTTTTTCCTTCATGCATCTGTTTGTCGAATTTTCGAGCATTACTCTTTTCGGCCAGCTTGTCAAGATGCGGCGACTAAGGTTTCAAGACCGGAGCATACTCTTGTATAATCCCCAGGGGTTATTTAGTGACTAATGCCCAGAACATACTGAACTTATGGATGCCACACTTCTCCATCCTGCTGAATCACAGTGAAATTATAACACCAATCCCACAGTCACAAATACATAAGCATATACTTTATCGTTTATGACTTTCTTTCCGGTATAGTAGATACTATTGATTCCTTAGAACTCCTACTCGCCTACTCGCCTAATAGTGGATTATGCAACATTGTCTCATATATCCTATATCCATACAAACCTATCATACCACGTAAGTGTGCATAGCATTTTTCCTCGGCGATACTAAATAAATAGCAGAAAACAGAACGCAGACACTAAAACGCCATTGATGATGGCAATAATGGGGTCTTTGAGTGCGGTAAGGGAGGGGTAATCGCCAGGTAACTCGTTTTCTGGTGGGCAAATAAATTACTCGTGGAATGCGTTTGATGTGGAATTTTCGTGTTGCTATTCATTGTTGATATTACAATCATTCGTTGTTGTTGTTGTCTAAATTGTTATTGCTATGAAATACGGAACACTTTCATTCAGGTACACTTTGTACGCCAGATTGTTTACAAACACATATGAGGGGAAGGGCAGAGGCAGTTTGCGCAAATAACACTAGCATAGTTATATACATATACATATGTATATAGGCGAGGGTGGACCAACAATTATTTAGTATAAAAAAAAATAAAAATGAATAAAAAAAATTTAGATTTTTTCTCAACATAACCTCATCTTAGCTCTATACACTCCTCATTCGGCTTAAACTTTTGGTGGGCGGGCGACTTGAATTGAAAAGAAAAGAACTAAGGAAGGGCTTAGTTCGGGTGTCACCGAACATTTTATACTCTCGCATGATAAATTGATAATCGAGATTTCATTATCCGTCATTTACATACATATTTTTCAAATACCGTATTTGTGTAAAGTTTTATTCCGCTATCATCATTGGTTCCTAATGTATATATTATACAGAGAAGGCATCAGATGGAATTCAAAATAGCGTTATATTGGAAGAAGGGGTGGTTGTGAACCGATTTCACCCATATTTCGTACATGTCATCAGGGTGTTAAGGAAAAATTGTGTACCGAATTTCATTGAAATCGGTAGAGTAGTTTCTGAGATATGGTTTTGGTCCATAAGTGGGCGACGCCACGCCCATTTTCAATTTTTGAAAAAAGATTGGGTGCAGCTTCCTTCTGCCATTTCTTCCGTAAAATTTAGTGTTTCTGACGATTTTTGTTAGTCGGTTAACGGACTTTTAGTGATTTTCAACATAACCTTTGTATGGGAGGTGGGCGTGGTTATTATCCGATTCCCTTCATTTTTGAACTGTATATGGAAATGCTTGAAGGAAAGGAGTCTATAGAGTTTGGTTGACATAGCTAAAGTAGTTTCCGAGATATGTACAAAAAACTTAGTAGGGGGCGGGGCCATGCCCACATTTTCAAAAAATTTACTTCCAATAATGCCCCTCCCTAACGCGATCCTTCTTGCCAAATTTCACTATAATATATTTATTTATGGCTTAGTTATGACTTTTTATAGGTTTTCGGTTTCCGCCATTTTGTGGGCGTGGCAGTGGGCCGACTTTGCCCATTTTCGAACTTAACCTTCTTATGGAGCCAAGAAATACGTGTACCAAGTTTCATCATGATACCTCAATTTTTACTCAAGTTACAGCTTGCACGGACGGACGGACGGACAGACAGACATCCGGATTTCAACTCTACTCGTCACCCTGATCACTTTGGTATATATAACCCTATATCTGACTCTTTTAGTTTTAGGACTTACAAACAACCGTTATGTGAACAAAACTATAATACTCTCCTTAGCAACTTTGTTGCGAGAGTATAAAAAAGAGTAGTCCGAAGTCTAATCTGAGAATATGGTGCATAGGACAGCAGTTCGTAGCCTAGTTCGACGAGCAAACTCGTGGCAACAACGACTACGTGAGCCCATAATGATTTGTTATATTGGAAGACCACTTTTTCTTCTCCAAATGTGGTTGTCTTGTTTGCAATACAGGGAAATCCTTGTTCTCATTCTACTGCTCTAAGTAATTGATGCAATGTACTTTTTGTAATTAATGTGGGATCGAGGACATTTATCACGTCATTCTCGGTAGGATACTTCGTTTACCTCAGCGATTAAAAGAAAACCTAAAATTCTGAGAGAAAATTTCTTTTGCGATAGTGATGTTATCGGGTAGTAAGACTAAATCGTTATCGCACCATTCTCGTACATGCGTGTGCTCTTGTCGGCTGTTTTTCATTAAATTTGCAAACTTAAATATTTATGCAAAGTTTGTTTACGAGACACCAACGCAACCGGCGCACTCTAAAGCTTTCTATACAAAGTCTTTATTACTTCCGATCTTGGGTAGAACAATATCAGATGCATTTAGTCTCCAGCAAGATGGCTCACAACCTCTGTTTGCATAAAATTTCTTCTCGGATAACACTGATATTTGAATTCGCCAGTCAATGTGGGTTCAACTAGTTATTTCTTCGATCTGTCACTCTTTATAGTTGATCGAATCAAAATAATGTTTTATGATAATATTAAATTGATATCAGTATATAATCATCTACGTAATACACAGGATAATGACGAAGACTCTTAATGAAATTGTTCTGCAGTTCAAAATTAAACGGAGCATTGGACCATCCGTCGAATTCCCGGGTACTTGAAACCTATTACGTATACAGAGTTTGGCCGGAAAGTAATCATAGGACTGATTTCTATCAGTCGCGACTGTACTTCGGAGCGTGCACGCACTGACTGCATTTGGTAGAGGACGTTCCTAGCTGACGAACGAGCGGCTGGTTAGTTGTTTCCGAGCATCTGAAGAGTCAGGACAAATATTTTCGCGCGACGTGTCTCTGGGAATAGCGCAAGCCGAAAATGCAACGTTCATTAGAGTAGAAGTGCGCGATTAAATTATGTGTGAAACTCCGTAAATTTGCGACACAGACGTTTGATATGATCGAGCAGGCTTACCCCGATATTGCTTTAGCATGGTGTTTTTCGGTATCACCAGGTCTTTTTGGAAGGCCGGGAAGAGGTCGCTGTTGAAGACCGGAAGAATGAACAAATCCAAAGCGAAAACGATACTTATTGGCTTTTTTGACATCAAAGGCATCGTCCACCATGAATTTGTTCCTACTGGACAAACCGTCAACGCTAAGTTTTACGTGGAAGTCCTCAAAAGATTCAAACGAAGGGTTAATCGGGTCCCACAAGACATCGCAGCCGATTGGAAGTTGCACCACGACAACGCCCCGGCTCACATCGCCTTTCTTGTGAACAGCTACCTAACCAAGACCGGCATCCCAATGCTTCCGCAGCCGCCTTACAGCTCAAATGTGGCCCTCTCGGACTTTTTTTGTTTCCTTGACTGAAGAGGCCGATAAAAGGGGATCCAGGCAGCATGCACCTCGGCTCTCAAGGCTATTCTGGAGAATGCCTTCCATAACGCCTTCAATGCTTGGAAATCGCACTGGCAACGCTGCATCGAAGCAGAAGGAGCCTATTTTAAAACTTTTTAAAGAATTGTAACGATTGGTTCAATAAATTCTTTTAAATAGACTCAGTCCTATTACTTTCCGGGCAAACCTATATCCTGTATGTCCCAGAATAAAGTTGTATTTGTTGTTTAACAACAAAAGCTTTGGAACATATTTCAGAGAGAGTATTTAATAATTATAAATCCGCTTGACAACTTTGCCAAGTTTGAATGACGATAACCTCCGCACTTTTAACTGGAAGTGCGAACTCGAAATACTGTTCGATTTTATGCAAACTTAGAACATTCAAATTTCATTATAAATTTAGGAGTTTTATGTTCTTTTTGACAAAATTTCTAGAACTTCAATGATTTTGTTTTGGAGATTCTTCTTAAGTAAGCTCCTCGACACT
The DNA here is from genome assembly GCF_016617805.1 of Bactrocera tryoni. NCBI lineage: Eukaryota > Metazoa > Arthropoda > Insecta > Diptera > Tephritidae > Bactrocera > Bactrocera tryoni. The sequence goes on from NC_052500.1 coordinate 26,273,476, forward strand.
ACTAGAAGGGAATTACCAATCTTGAAAAAAATTCGCTGGGTCATATTTTTCACACGAGCGGTTAGATGTAGAAACCTCAAAAGTCAATCATTTTTTTTATCAAAAGTATATTGGTGCCCAAAATATTTTCTGAGAATAATGACAGTTTCATCTCTCATTTGTAACTTTTCAAGCTAAGAGATATTTTTGATAACATCACTAATCTCAACTCTTGTATAATATTGCAACGCTTACCATATGAAGTCACGGTATTTAGACACTTTATACGAAAAAAAACCAAAAAAAAAAAAAATAAAATAAAATAAAAATTAAATATTACGACATTTCTTCAAAAAAAAATTTGCTATTTTTTAAAAGACACGCCACCAAGTTTATTCTAAGTCGCTATAAAGCCGTCTTCGAGACTCACATACACCTCAAGAAAGCTCTCGATAGTCTGATAGTTGATGCACAAATTGCATTGTAACACGGAAAGTGCTTATGTCATGTCACTGTCAACAGTTTGAGTTGATTTCGAGTGAGCGAATGTGCAATGGCTTGTAATGATAACGGTGCAATAAGAAAATAAGAAAACTGAAAAACGACTTCGAAGATGCGAAACGAAATATGTATGTATGTATATAAATCAAAGTATTTACTAAAGAACTACATATGAAAGTAGCGACTGCTTACCTATTTAGTTCCAGGCCAGGCAGAATAAATCGCTTGTGTTGTTGTAGCGGTTGCAGCGATAATAGAGCACAACGGCAGCGGCGGCTGTGCGAATCACTTTGCACACAACGAGATTAGCGAGATTTGTTTGATTCAGCTGCTCTCGCGTGATTAATCTAACGACACATGCACACACACATACACATATATAATTTATAATCCACCTATTTTGCAAATTTATATTTCTTTTATTTTCTTTTTTTTTGTTTTGAGTGTGGTATGTGCGCTCACGTAATGCACACACACACACACATAAATTAATATTTTTTTTGCAAGAAAATGATGTTTCTATAAACAATTTAAGACTTTCTTACGCTTTTCTGTTAGCTACCATTGACCGTTGTTTGGCAATTGTTTTTCTTATTTTTGTGGCTTTAAATACACGGCGCTCCATTCATTTAGTATGGCAGTAGTCAGCTTTCTGGGCTGCTCTAGTCGCGCAATCGTTATCGCCGATGCCAAAGTCAGCGCTGCCGTCGCCGTCGCCGTCCCAGCTATTTCGCTTCGTTCACTATGTAAGCCCACTTCAACGTACGCTCTACAATACACTTTACTTGCTCAAACAGTTTTCAGTTATACTACGGCTAAAACGTTTGCACATTTTTTGTTTGATTTTTTGTTGTACAATTTTTTTTTCATAATTCTCCACACCTGCCAAATTCACTCAGCCGAGCTCTGCTGGCATGCACTGCGTTTAATTTATATATAACTTTTTTTCTTTCTCTTAGCAGGCAGCTAGCACTAGGTTTAGTTGCAAGATTTTACTAATTTGCGTTATGAATTCCAAAACACTACCTGGAACAAGTGTATTTCTTATTTGAACTAAACTTTTTCACTTCCAATAGGTATTTATTTGGCGTTTATCAAAGTACCGTGGTCGTGACCTGTGCGCACCATGTTCGAGATACAAATAAAAATTTGGTGATTTTGCGCGAGCAGAAATTAGTGTGTCGCCCAGTCATTTGGTCGGCGTTTTGCTGCAATTTCGCTCTTTGCTTCACCACTTTCATCTCTTACTCAATCGGAGAACGTCAAATCTCTGGACATGCACTGGCTCTCCATTCAACGAATGTCACAATAAAGTGAAATGCATAAAATTGTATTTATTATGCGAGCAACGGTATCAGGGTTGTTAGCTACAAAACAAATGTGACATTTAGCGCCATCTATATGTCAACTTGTGTAGATGTTTGAATATTTAGTAAGCCTTTAGTGTGGGTATTAGCCGCAATGAGAATTTTGAAAATTAACTTCGACTTTACGAAACTACTGTAAACAAGGAGGGAAGCGCTAAGTTAGGCTGAAACCGAACAAGTAAGGTAGTACTGCACTAACAATTTACAATAACAAGCAGGAAATTGCATTGTTACTAGAAAGAGACTCCTTCCGAATTTCTTCAAGATTTCTCACATACTAACCGATAGAAGTTAACCGAAAGTTCGAAAATATTTTCATTAGGTATATGGGCGCTAAGTGAGGTATGGCCCGATTTTACCCATTTTTGGCAAAATAATACTCCCCGAATTTTAATAATATACTCATAAATTGACCACTATGTTCTACATATGTGTGGATCCTCGAAATGTTACAGACCGATATCGATTATTTACATGCATAACATTAAATACGTTAAGGACACTACTTGTGAAAAGCTTTGAACCGATATAGTGGTTCACAGTGTATGATAGAAATGGCTAGATAACCTCACATACAAAATTTGGTCGAAATCGGTGGGGTAGTCGCCTAAAGGTCCAATTTTTACACTTGGTTCTGGTCAAACAAGGACAGAAGCTTCCCAACTCATATTCCGAACATTTCAACAATGAAATAGTAACGTGATTGGCATCGACGGCACCGAAATATTCGCTTACATTCGTTTACTTCTTAATTGGAATATTACGACATAAATTGAACGTACCGAAAGAAAAAAGGTCTATGTTTGAAAAGGTTACCTCAAGAGGAGGTGGAGAAGCGACAAATGATGAGCAGGTTTAAACCGAATTGTGAGCAGGTATTACATAGAGTAAGAAGTCCATTTCGGCCAAACATATTTACGCTATCCAACTAGCAATATATGGGTTCATTTTCTATTCTTTAGAATGTGGATACAAGTTATGTCTGGAATATCCAACAGCGTACAATAAAATACCTAAAGACGGCCGATTTGAAAAAATAAGCTGTAATTCCTCTTCTTCTTTTTTGACGTAGAGACCGCTCAGGCCCAGTTACCACAGCGTGCTAGTTGTTCTTCCTTTTCGCTCTTTGATGCCAATTGGAGATACCAAGGGTAGCCAGACCTTCTCCACCTGATCTATCCAACGGAGTAGAGGGCTTCATCTGCTTCCATCGGCGGGTATTGCATCGAATACTCTAAGAGCTAGAGTTTTTTCATCCATTCGGACGACATGACTATCTAGCGTGTTCGCTGTCTCTTATACGAATGCGCAAAGGACCATAAATCTTCCGCAGAACCTTTCTCCCGAAAACTCGTAACGCCAACTCATAAGATATTGTAATTGTCCATGCCTCTGTACCATAAAGCACGACGGGGATGATGAGTGACTTGTAGAATTGGTCTTCGTTCGTAGAGTGAGGTCTTTAAGTTTCAACTCATTCGGTCCAAAGTAGCACCAGTTGGCAAGTGTTATTCTGCGTTGGATTTCGAGACTGAAATTGTTGTTGGTGTTAATGCAGCTTCCCAGATAGATGAAATTATCTACGATTTCGAAGTTATGACTGTTAACAGAGACATGGGAGCCAAGCTAAAATTAGTTGCTATGAAATCGAATGCCATGTTTTTTCTTAGTTCCACTTAGGTAATTTTGATATCAAAGATTCACCACGGTGTGGAAAGCCGTTTGGTACCACTTAAACACAGCTGAATTAAAAAGAAATAAGAAAACCTCATGACCCAAATTTCGGTCTGCGAATATCTGTTGAATTACAATAAACTCGACTAGAGAGAGACAATTCAAGAAAATAGTCATATTTCTATGTCAGAATGGCAGTGAGTAACAATGAAGTAGATGGATCCTCCGCAACAAATTCATGATGCTCCAAACCACGAATATCGAAAAAAAAGAATGGGTATCACTTTGATTTTTTTGCGGCTTTGGCCTGGTTGTGGCTTTATCGGGACGAGTCAAGCAAAAACACCTTTCATACCAAAAATTACCGCCAAACTCATCCGAACGGACTCGCGAAAGATGTCGAGCTCTCTTGCCATCTCTCTAACACTTGCCTGACGATTTTCAATCACCATATCCTTCGCTTTTTTATTATTTTTATCTGTTGAAGATAATGAAAGTTGTCCAGAACGAGGCAAGTCTTCAACGATCTTTCGACCGTCTTTGAAGGCTTGGCTCATGTTTTTGATAGAACTAAACCACCTTAAGCCTTTTCCAACATTTGCAACGATTTCGCATTTATTTTTATCCATTCTAATGCAATGCACTACCGAGATGTACCGACTTAAGGGATCGCCTCAATGTGACTCTCCGAAAAATTACAGATTTTCGCGATTTTGTTTTTAATGTTGGAATTAACTAATCAGTCCGATTTTTTTATAAACAAATTCATTCATGACGAATACAAAATGATTTTTTTATGTTTATTTATTGAGTGTACAGCAGTTAAATAGATTGATGAAATTACAGCTAAAAAAAATATCCTATACGTTTCTACGATTTTTTTTTTTAATTTTGATCTAAAATAAAAATTTCAAAAAGAAATTTGACAATATTTCGTCGGTTTGAACAAAAACCATCGAATTTTGCCCTTTTTTCGACAGTTTTCCTTAGAAAAAAGTAAAAATATCTCAAAAACAAAACTTCCATAACGCGATAGCGAATGACAAAAATGTTCTCTCCAAATTGGAACCAGATATCCTTAAAACTCTTCATTTGAGAGTGGAAACCGTTTCGAAAAACACCATTCTGAAAAAAACGCGTCTAAAGATTGGAGTTGCTCTGTTCCTTTTCTACAAAAAACGCTGTAGCGACCGATTTCAAAATTTGAGAGAATGTTTATTATATTGTATACTATTCGATAAGGCAACAAAAAAAACGGTTTTTCGAAAGTGTCACACTAAGACGATTCCTTAAGCAGCTGCTGTAAACAAACTGGTTGACCAACTTAGCAGAATACATTTTCATGAAATATTTATAATTTAACCGGAGAACTTAATTCAAATTTCCGGATGCTTTTTTGTCACAATGTTCATACAAATGTAAATTATATTATGAAACGTTTGTTTTCTTCAGGAATTAAAATAATCCAAGATTACTCTCATTCCCTATAGTCTTTTTTTCAAATAATGTATTATTTGTTCCTAAATAGAATATGCAAAGTTTTATAAGCCATTATGCTTAGTTAAATTTGTTTGTTTTAATAGCTTTAACGTCAGTAATGTTTAACACTTTATGGAAGCTAAGGTTTTCAATTCAAATCACCATCTCAGTGATACTACTTTGGTCTTATAGCCATACGTACGTATTTTAGGGAGTAGTTATGTCCACGCCAGGCATACCACATCACGCCTTTGCTTTTCTGACTTTTTGGATATTCTCCTTCTAAATATAAACCGTTCAGATTGCTGTAAGTAAAATATAATAGGTAAATAATTTAATGTCAAATATAATTTTATTTGAAAACTCCATATCATAGATATTCATTAATAGCTATGATAAAGACGTGCGTTACCTGTCATAACAATTCTTATACCACCAAGCCCCCCTACATAACACTGCACAGTTATCAATTTCCAGTTTGTCGTTATCACTATCTTTAGTGGTAAACTTTTCGCCGCGATGTCTTGAGAACGAATCACCAGCCGTGCCTGAATATTGTCCAAGCGCAATTAACTCATACTTATCCTGAGCATTGCCTATAGCGAAACTCTCGTACTTAGCAAAACGTTTCTCATTTTGAAAATCCTCAAATTGAAACCAAAGCTCATGTGTTTGCGAATGAGTCAATGCATGTATTTTATCCAAGCCGAGGAAGAAATTGGCATAGAAATCGCCGAAACCGTGTTCATACTCAACCCAATCTCGATAGAAGTCGGTGTCGTTGCTTTGCCGACGTTGAATTATAGTCCATGGTTCACCGCCATTGGCATCGCGTAAGCAAAAAACATTGAAAGGGTGATGAAGATATTCAGGAAGATAAAGTTCATAAACACTACTCTCTGGATATTTCCCGTTTTCTTTATGCATCGCTTCGGTACAAGAGGATGGTTTCTTGGATTCTAATAATTCGCTACTTTGAATAGGTGCCGAACAATTCCCTGAATACAAAAGATGCCCGCACAGAAGGGACAAGAATATCAAACGCTGCGCCATTCTCCACAATTTCAGTCAAACTGAATGCGGAATTGATGACTGTGTCTGAAACACTCGATTTCGAGTGAAGAATTGTCTTGTTTTTATCAAATAATTACTCGTTTGAGGCGTGATTTTGTTATCAAATTTGTGTTTATATACATATGTATGTATGTACTTATTGGTTGAAGATTCTTATATAAATAATATAAAAAGTAAAAAATACTGTTAAATCTTATTGATACTCAATATTATAAGAATAGATTACCACAGACTATAATTATCTAATTTCAAGCTAATTGACCGTTCCTTTCATTAAATCATGGTCACAAAGATAAGCATTTCAAATGAATTGCACAAATATATAAAGTGTAAGGTGAATTTATTTTATTAAATTTAAAAGGAAGAAAAATACAGCTACATTGGCACTACTTTAAATAGGTCGCGAACAATTCCCAGAATACAAAAGATTCCCACACAGAATAGGCAAGAATACAGGGTTTGTCCGGTAAGTAATAGGACTGAGTTGATTGAACCAAATCGTTACAATACCTTAAAACTATCCAAATGAGCTCCTTCTGCGTCGATGCAGCGCTGCCGAAGGAAATCAATCCCATTACTTTCCGGACAAACCCTGTATCTGCCAGAAATATTGCTCTTTAGTGAAGTTTCGAAGTTGTTTATTGCTTTACAGGAGTTAATTCGTAAAAAGCTTTTTGGATTCCTGCAATATGAAAAAACTTTCATGGGCTCTGGCATTTCACTGTTTTTCGAAAGTAACATCTCTTAGTTTTGTCGTTCGTTTTTATGCCTGTTTTTTATTATTTTATTTTTATTTATTTTATTTTTCATTACAACATATCGCTAGAAATGTGGTTGATGCCCCGCTCACATACCGGTTCTTTAACCGGTTTACATAGAGTATGGTTGAATAATCCTTATCATTGGATTTGATGTTTTTGAAGGTCTTCCATATAGGGTAGTTTTTTGAGCATGGCAAGGAAACGATTTTGCACCAATTGCAATAATATTGTTTTGAAAACGAAAGTATGTATTTCAGTTGAAATATAAAATATCATTCATGAATTTGTGATTTTAAATAACCCCATTCTGATCACCAAAACGCAAAGGTACACAACCGGGAAATACCTTGTTGAAACCACATATTTGCCACATAATATCATCCATCATTTGGTCCATGAAGAGTAGTCATCTTTTGGAATGCCTGCGCTTGACGCGTATTTTTAACATACTCCTCCTCTTCCATCATACCGTGACGACCACAGATATTTAAAGCTTAGCTTTGACAATTCAGGACAAGTGCACAAGAGATGCTTCATTGTTTCCTTGGTATCTTGCTCTAGTGCCAATAAGAATTTGCTGTACTTCCGCCCTACAGTTTTACACACAACTTTGCAACCAGGTAGCTCATTCTGTCGGGTTTTAAACTGTGTTAATCATGCTTCTATCCAGATCGTCGTATAAACAATGCATGGGTTTCTCGATGTTGATCACGTTTTTAGGTGTTAGCCGTGTATCATTCTTGGCCATCTCGTCCACTATTTCATTGCCCTCGATGTCCTTGCGGCCTGGCACTCAGTGAAAGTGAAGTTAGTGAAATTACTTGTTTCTGGAAACACTTTTCACTGCTGTCCTGCAACCCAAAACACTTCTGGACGATATGCAATAAGAGGTTACTGCCTTGATTGCTAGATATTGACTTTCGAATTGATTGCAGGTGCATTAAACGCCAGCTCCCCGGTTATCGCAATAGCTCAGCTGGAAGTATACTGCAGTGGTCGGGCAAGGGTCTAACAGTATACACCCACAACAACTGAATCGTTCATTTTCGAGAATGCATTTCCTTTTTGGCAATCTATTCCAACCATATTTTGTACGAAAATTTCGTACTGCGGCTGCCAAGCTCTTATTTTTTTTTTTGAAATACTGTTCAATAATGAATACAAGTTGCTCTATCATGTAGCGCTCCATTTTTACTAAGCCTAAAGTGTCAGCTGTCGATTTGGTTTTTTCACTCAGGAATATTTGTGAATGGCAAAGCCCTGTGCTAAGTGGGTGTGTTAAAAGATGTTCAAGCGTAATAACCCCGAGTTTTGGTGTAGATATGTGACAACGAATGAAACATGATTCCATAATTTCACTCCGAAGGCCATCAACAGTCATCCGAATGGACTGCAAACAATGAACCCGCTCCGAAATGTTTCGCCAATTTAATGCAGCCTGGCACAAATTAGTGAAAACATGGAAAAAATCTATGAATTGGTCTTCTAATTTCCCCAGCGCCTATTTCCTGTTCTCAAATAGTTAAAGAATGCTCGCTGGGAACAAATTTTCGTCGAATGAAGAGGGCATCGCCGAAATTGAGACCTATTTTGAAGCACAGAAAACAGCGTACTACAAACAAATGGTATCGAAAGTTGGAGGGTTGGTATAACTGGTATATCAAGGCTGGATATGGAACTAGGTTGAATATAAAAACAAATTTTTCAAAATATATATGTATTTTACTAAGCAGGGGACCTTCATAAATGATACGCGTGATGAGCCGATTTAGCCATATCCGACGGTGTACTTATTCGTCGGGGAGTTTTTTTATTTCAACCTGTACCAGCTCCGGTTTTTATTATGCTTCTCATTAGTAATTCGTAAGAGAAGGAGATAATAATCAGAATCTTATATTATTTATTAGTGGGAAAGCTATATCGAGAGCACCTAATATTAAAAACGAACAATATAATAAGTAATTCGATTCTAGTTTTTGGAAGAGAAATCGCGCAGTGAAATCAAAAATGATGCTGTTTGGAGTACAGACTCGTCTCGAGTTCAAATATGGTCGCACATCGTTTATTGGTGATCTGAAAATGAAGTACATACATATACCGCTGTTTAAAGAGGCGACACATAGTAAAGGCAATAGGTATCGCAAAGACCGCTAGAGTTACTTATATCCGGCAAGAAATCTTTTGCATACGAGAACTTTCGTCGCAATGGGTGCCGCGTTTGCTCACTTCGGACATTAAGCGCATATGTGAGGACTCTTCATAGTAGTGATTGATTTGTCCAAGCGCAGTGTGAAAAAGGTTTTGAGTAGTTTCGTGATTGTCAACGAAACGTGGAATCAATGGATAGTGGATTTGACTCGAATGAGGAAAGTATCGCCGCCACATACTCCTATTTCGCAGACCTCAAGATGCGTTCATGCAAGCTACCTATTATTTTACCATTATCAGTATGATTTGAACGTGTTCGGGAGAACGTTTTCTCATAAATCCCTAATACTGTAATTCGCCCCTTTTGTTGTGTTTTAAAAACAACAGCCACAGTCAAGTCATGATATGCAAATATAGTATACATATGTAATTAAATTGCATGTATAGTGAATGATATTTCAATAATAATACTTTGGCTATAGCTATATGTATAGATTTGAGCGAATAGTTATGCCAACGCCAGGAATTCCCCATCAAGTCTTTGTTGTAATCGTTTTTTGAAATATATTTAGATATGTTTGTTTTTCTGTGTGCGGTGATGACTCCTCCGGCACAACAAAGCTACGCATACACAAAACCCAACAAATCTATGTGGCTGCTGGGGTTTTCGTGCATATTTTTCAATGCAAAGCCTCCTACAAATATTAGTTATAGCCGAGTTTACAACAAAGCACCAGTTCGTTCTTCCCACAATCTGCGCCAACTACCGTGAGATAAGCCTCCTCAACATCGCGTATAAGGTTCTATCGAGCGTATTGTGTGAAAGATTAAAGCCCACCGTCAACAAACTGATTGGACCTTATCAGTGTGGCTTTAGACCTGGCAAATCAACAACCGACCAGAAATTCACCATGCGCCTAATCTTGGAAAAGACCCGTGAAAGGAGAATCGACACACACCACCTCTTCGTCGATTTCAAAGCTGCTTACGACAGCACGAAAAGGAGCTGCTTTTATGCCGCAATGTCTGAATTTGGTATCCTCGCAAAACTAATGCGACTGTGTAAACTGACGTTGAGCAACACCAAAACCTCCGTCAGGATCGGGAAGGACCTCTCCGAGCCGACATATGTAGTTCAGCGAATTAAAAGACACCGGCTACGCTGGCTAGGTCATGTTGTCCGAATGATACGAAAGTGGAGAAGTACCTGGCTTCGCCTGGAATATCCAATTGGCCCCACGTAGCGAAAAGAAGAAACGACTTACGCACTGTTGTTAACTCGGCTATAATCGCGAAAGTGGTGTCTACGCCAGTAAAGAAGAAGAAGATCAATACGTACTTTTTTTGTTTCATGTTCTTTTAGCCATCGTGGGGTAAGACTGTTGTCATCCCTCACTTTCATTAACACTGAGCTAGCATATTAACTCGGAGATTTTAAGAGAATTACAAAAATCAAACTATTCATTCGATACAAGCCTTCTCTCTTTCAGACGTCTAAGAGACCCCTTCGGAAAGTGTGAGGAATATCTTCAATTTAGCCATGTTCTTTTTAAAAGATGTAACCTCCTACAGAAATAAGTTAACCCAAACAAAGAGACTCAAGACGCCTTTCGAAAAACATTCAATCCAAAAACATAAAATCCAGTATATGCCTAAGTTTTATTTACTAAAAAATAATTCAATATTAATTCTTTGGTCTTATAGCCATATGTACATATTTGTGTGAGTAATATTGTCCACGCCAAGCTCCCCACACAACACCTTGGGCATACTGCTCTTCTGGAAATTCTCCTCCTAAATATAAACCGTTAAGATTGCTGTAAGTGAGACATAAATTAATAGGAGAACCTCACGTGAAATGTGATATCTAGATAACGGTTAAATTACCTCTCATGACAATTCTTATACCACCAAGCTCCTGTATATTGCACCGCGCAGTTGCTATCATCTTTGTCATTATCGCTATCTTTAGTTGTGAATTTTTCGCCGCGATGAGTAGTGAACGAGTCACCGGCAGTGCCTGAATATTGCCCAAGCACACTTAACTCATACTTATCCTGAGCATTGCCTATAGCGAAACTCTCGTACTTAGCAACACGTTTCTCATTTTCAAAATCTTCTAATTGAAACCAAAGCTCATGTGTTTGCGAATTCGTCAGGGCGTGTATTTTATCCAAGCCGAGAAAGAAATTTGCATTCAAATCGCCGAAACCGTGTTCATACTCGAACCACCCACGATAGAAGTCGGTATCGTTACTTTGTCGACGTTGAATTATAGTCCATGGTTCACCGCCATTGGCATCACGTAGGCAATAAACATTAAAAGGGTGATGAAGAAATTCAGGCAGATAAAGTTCATAAACACCACTTTCCGCATATTTCCCGTTTTCTTGACTCATCGCTTCGGTACACGATGCCGGTTTCTGGGTTGCAGGAGGCGCTGATTCCTGACTCTTCTTTACTTCACGTATTAGCTGATCTTTCATTGCCATTAATTCACTTTGCATACTAAGGAATACAAAAATACTGTTAAGTCTTTTTAATACTATATAATATAAAAATAGATTACCGCAGATTATAATTCTCTAATTTTAGGCTCAAGAGCTCCTCCACCTTGTTGACCGCGCTCTTCAATAAATCATCGCCAGAAAGAGAGCCATTCTATATGAATTGCACAAAAATATAAAATCTAAAATAAATTAACTTATTTCAAATTTAAAAAGAAGGCAAATACGGCTATATTTGCGCTACTTGAAAAAGTTGCCCCTCAATTCACCGAATATCCGTACAAAAGATGCCTACACAAAATGGGCAAGAATATCAAACGATGCGTCATTCTCCACAATTTCAGTCAAACAAAATATGATAACTATGTATGTATGTGGTAAATACTCGCTTTCAAGTGAAGAATTGTTTTGCCAAGTTGTGGAGAGGCGAAATGAGCATCGAGGACAATGAAAGTAGTGGACGCCCTAAAGAGAAGAAGTTCATAATCCAACAAAACTAACTAATTCTGAGGAGTGTTTGAAAGCTCTCTAATCGAAATAAAACCGAATTTTTGCGTCGGTGTGTGACAATAGAAACACGGCTCCATCATTTCACACTGGAGTCCGATCGACTGTCAGTCTAGTGTACATTATGAAACATCAGTCTTTTAGGATGCACGTGGTATAAATTTCATCGATAGATTACTGAGCCTGTTATGATCCATTATACTGCGTATTTGGTTGCAGCTCTATTCTACCATTATCAATATTTAGCAATATTATTATTTTTGAGGAAGTGCAATGCTTCGAAAATATTTCTATATGTGTTAAATTACAATAGACCTTTTTATCAACACGGCAATTGTTATGCTATTTTTTATACCCTGAACAGGATATATTAAGTTTGCCACGAAGTTTGTAACACCCAGAAGGTAGCGTCGGAGACCCTATAAAGTGTATATATAAATGAACAGTATGTTGAGCTGAGTCGATTTAGCCATGTCCGCCTGTCTGTCTGTCCGTCCGTCTGTCTGTATATATACAGTTTTTAAGATATCGATTTGAAATTTTGTAAGCGTTATTTTCTCCTCAAAACGCTGCTCATTTGTCGGAACTGTCGATATCAGACCACTATAAAATATAGTTGCCATACAAACTGAACGATCGGAATCAAGTTCTTGTATGGAAAACTTTCACATTTGACGTGGTATCTTCACGAAATTTGATATGGAATACTGTTACAATTCTCTGTCATTTCAGCTGAAGCCATCACGATACATAAAAGCCAAGGTGGAACATACGCTCAGGTTGCGGTTCATCTAGAGGCCAGAGGCACAAGATCCTCCCGGTGACGCCCGGCCAACAGCCTTATAATATACTCTAAACAAGATCGCTGCCCAGATCTATCAGAAGGATCATTCTCAAGGAACGTCACAGGTTCAGCAAACGTTTACCAACTATTAAACGTAAACAATTCGACAGTTTCATTATCACTTGTGTACAGGAACACCATGTATAGACTGCCAGAATTTAGTGAGCAGTAGTAAATAATATCCGTCAGATAAGTGAGCGGTTTAATGGACCATCAGTAGTACTTGGAGACTTTAACATATGTCGCCTGACAGCAACTGACGATTTAGAGGCTCGATTACAACAGTTGGGACAACGCCGTCACAACAAAACAGCAAACAGCATTAGATTAAGTATGAACAAATATGGATCCAGCAATGACCTCATGTATCACATATGAAATATATAAATATTCTTTTTTCCATTAAGTTTATGGTAATAATAAATATTCTTAAAATTTTTAATAACTATGAACGTCTAAAACATCTATGGTTTGCTTAATGACTGGCTAATTAAAATGTTTTCATCCTGGCCTTTTACGCCTTAAATAGTTACTAGCAAAGGCTTCGGTGCAGCCGCAATGCATTTTTTCTTGACGATCGAAAATGTCAATGACCAATTTTTGGTATTAAAAATATCAGACGGGTTCGTCCTAAAAACAAACTGCCTTGTTCAGGAGCGACAATCAGTATTATCCATATTTATGCTAAGTATGCGTGGATATGAAGATAGTGGTCTCCCGCATTAGCTCTGTGTTGTTATTTTTTTTACTTATTTCTTTCATTTTTTGAAGTCATAAAATTTTCAATTGATTCTTACATTAATTTTGAACACCTTCTTATGATTTGGTATTTGTGAATTGGTATTTATGAATTGCGTTGACTTTGAACTATGTCCGTCCCTCGTTCTAAGCTACCTCCCCGCTAATTTTCAATCAAATCGGTTCAGCATATTTTGAGTTATAAATATCTTTTATATATAGATTATTTGCCTGAGGTGGCGATTTGGTTATCAAATCTTTGTATATAGTATATACTAATGCCACGCTGATTTGTATTGATAGAGCGGAATCAATCTTATTTTAGCACATTACTGATATTTAAGTGTGCACTCAAATACTTTGTATGTAATTTATATTAGGAAACGTCTGAAATACGAGGACGGTCCGATTAGATGTAGATGTTCAAAAGAGCAATATAATAAGTAATTCGATTCTAGTAGGGCACACTCGCCTCGAGTTTAAATAAGGTCGCAAGTCGTTTATTGATGATGTTTAAGTGATCTGAAAATGGAGTACACCGCTGATTCAAGATGCGCCACATATCAAAGGCAGTAAGTATCCCAAAGACCGCTAGAACCGCTAGAGTTATATCCTGCATGCAATATTTTGCATACGAGAGCTTTCTTCGCAATGGGTGCCGTGTGTGCTCCCTTCGGGCAACTAGTGCAGATGTAAGGACTCTTCATAGTAGTTATTGAATACATATATATATTTGTATTTCTGTGCACGGTGATGATTCCTCCGGCACCTCAAAACCACGCATACACAAAAGCCAAGAAATATATGTGACTGCTGGGGTTTTCACACATATTTTTCAATGCAAAGCTGTCCTCATCAGATTGTTGTTCATCGTCCGTGCATCTGCACAATATCGCAGGACGGGGATGATGAGTTACTTGTAGAGTTCGGTCTTTGTTCGTCGAAAGAGGAGTTTACTTCTCAGCGCAAGATTTATTCTACGTTGAATTTCCAGGCTGACGTTGTTAGGCTGATGGTGTTAGATTTACGAAATTATCTACAACTTCAAAGTTATGACTGTCAATAGTGACATGGAGGCCAAGTCGCGACTGATTGTTTGATGACAGGAGATATTTCGTCTTGCCCTCGTTCACTACCAAATCCATCTGCTTCGCTTCCTTATTTAATCTGGGGAAAGCAGAACTAACGGCGCAGATGTTGAGGCCAATTACATCAATATCATCGGCATACATCAGCAGCTATACATTCTTATAGAAGATGGTACCTTCTCTATTTAGTTCTGCAGCTGGAATTATTTTCTCTACCAGTAGATTGAAGAAGTCGCGCGATAAGGATCTGCCTTGTCTGAAACCTCGTTTGGTATTTAACGGCTCGCAAAGATCCTTCCTGATCCTGACGGAGCTTTTGGTATTACTCAAAGTCAGTTGATACAGCCATGTTAATTTTCCGAGGCTACAAAATTTGGTGTCTGGTTGGCTTCATTACTTGAGTCAAAATTCATAACTATACGATTATTTTACGAATTTTGCAATACGTTTTTCTGTAACTTCTAAGTCAAATAATAAATGTTTCTGTTTTACTTCAACAAGCTGCTCTTTCAGTGATAATAAATCAAATTCCAGTCATAAAAATTAAAAAAAAAAATTTGTAACCCATTTTAAAAACCAATGACTAAATTACAGTCCTTACTTTGGATCACAATCGTCATCACAAATTTCATATATCTTTCTCTTTTCGCATTTTGTCAATAGCTTTCGATGCAGTCGTACAAGTACCATACTATACTATATATCTCCAGTGATACCAATCACTGTGTCATACCATATAGTGTTGGAAAGAAAAAACCTTAAGCTTCATTTAACCAATCAAAAAATCAAATTCGGGAAAGTTGAAAAAAGTCACAGCTGTTCAAAAATGAGTGAAAATAATGTAGAAAATCACTATATTTTGAAATTTTTGTATAAAAAAAGGAAGAATGCCATGCAAGCCCCTAATGAAACTTGTCAAATTTACGGAGACGATGCTGTATCACAATGGTTCTCTTGCTTACGTTCTGGAAATTTCGAAATTTCGATTTACACTGATGGAATAATGTCTCTAGCGGAAAAATTACAAAAAGTGGTCGACCAAAATGATACATATTTGCTTATTTTATTATATTATTATACATATAAAAAAATATGTTGAAGTTTGATTAGAAATACGAAAAGACTTTTTCGACAACCCATTAAATTATCTCAATTAACGAAATATTTCGAGGTGTCTGAAAAACTTTATTGAAAATAATGCCGCATTTGCTTAAGATATTCGATATCAACCGAAATTTATAACCGATTTTCTCTTTTCTAGAACAGATCCGATTACAAGTACTAGAGACACATTCATACTTGATTTTATTTCCTTATTCCTCTGTATAACTTTAGTATAAATATTTTTTTTACAGTATTTACTATTATAAAATTAAATCCTATATTTTACACCACTATTTTTATTCTCGAGATTACAAAAGTTACATTACATTACTATTTTAACTAACATTTGCCAGGAAAATAGATACATTTTCGGAGTCGCGAACGAAAAAGGAATATTTAAAGCTTGTTTCGATAATGGTCTAGCTTGTAACAAAGTTATACACTATCATTCTTGGTTTGTATTAAAATAATTTTATATTTCTGTTTTCCAATTCTGGTCATTACAACTAGAAGAGTCAATTTATGTACGTTTATAATTACCACAGGTTGGGAATTGATTTGTACTGAAACGCCACAATTCACTGCGAAAAAAATATGTCCAAAAATTGTGCACAAATATTGAAAACGAAGCGCCATTTTCTATGACTGTAGCTTGACTGAGAGTTAGCGTATTCTCGACGTGTGAGGAAGGCAGCGATCCAAATGTTATTCAGACTCGGCTAGACCCGAGACAACAAGTCACTAACACAGCAGAGATGCATCAGGTGTGAGAAAGCATATTTCCTGTCAATATTGAATTTATTTATAAAACACGATGTTATAGAATATGTTATGTTAATGCAACCACTAAATTTAGAATTAACAAGATAGGAAGAGCAAAGTTCGGGTGTAACCAAACATTCCATACTTTTGCAATTTGCCAGGACAAAGCTGAGAAACCCTTCAGGTTTAAAAAGTCAACCAGATGATCGGAGTTTAAGCAATTTTATATATACATACATAAATATATAGCTCATACACTGTCTGACGTATTCGCCATAAGGTCTATTAGAATAACGAAAATCTTTGCATGCAGTACATTGTATTGAACTTGGGGTAATTCGTGGAACAATTTCAAATATTTTTGATATTAAACTATAGTATAGCCAATGTCATACGCTCATTTAATTTTGCTAAGATATCTTACGTTAAACGGGTGTTTGAGGTAGTATTATACCGCTTTTATCTGTTTTTGGCAATACCACTCATTATTAGGAGATAAAGTCGCTCTGTGAGTTTCAGTCCAGTACTGTATGGAGACTCAATTGGCAGTAGTTTCGGCCACGAAATCTAACCGGAGACTTAGTTCTGCTACCACGGAAGCAGGGGCCTTTGGAGTTCGCACCAACCTGATCGTGGTGGTTGTGGCTTAAACCCAAATGCGAGAAGAACTGAAACTTTGTCAGTTCAATGTGGAGTTGCATTGCAACCGGGTGCCGGACCCAAAATAAGGCAAAGGTCGACCTAGTACCCGACAACTGTGGAAAAGGTGTCCCTTCCACCTACCAATTGGAGCCAATCAATATTCGCAAAAATCATGCATCATAAGGTTACCCAAGCAAAAAGTGTGCCATAAAAGACTCAAGACGCCTTTCGAAAAACATTCAATCCAAAAACATAAAATCCACTATATTTCTAAGTTTCATTTACTAAAAAAAATATTTCAATAATAATACTTTGGTCTTATAGCCATATGTACATATTTGAGTGAGTAATAATATCCGCGCCAAGCTTGCCACACAACACCTTTGGCAAACTGATCTTTTGGAAATTCTCCTCCTAAATATAAACCATTAAGATTGCTGTAAGTGATACATAAATTAATATGAGAAACATACGTGAAATGTGATATCTAGATAACGGTTAATTACCTGGCATGACATTTCTTATACCACCACGCTCCTGTATATTGCACCGCGCAGTTGCTAGCATCTTTGTCGTTATGACTATCTTTAGTTGTGAACTTTTCGCCGCGATGAGTAGTGAACGAGTCACCGGCCGAGCCTGTATATTGACCTAGAACAATTAACTTATATGTATCCTGAGCGTTGCCTATAGCGAAACTCTCGTACTTAGCAACACGTTTCTCATTTTCAAAATCTTCTAATTGAAACCAAAGCTCATGTGTTTGCGAATTCGTCAGCGCGTGTATTTTATCCAAGCCGAGAAAGAAATTGGCATTCAAATCGCCGAAACCGTGTTCATACTCGAACCACCCACGATAGAAGTCGGTATCGTTACTTTGTCGACGTTGAATTATAGTCCATGGTTCACCGCCATTGGCATCACGTAGACAATAAACATAGAAAGGGTGATTAAGGAATTCAGGCAGATTAAGTTCATAAACACCACTCTCCGCATATTTCCCGTTTTCTTGACGCATCGCTTCAGTACAAGAAGATGGTTTCTTAGTTGCAGGGGGCGCAGCAACCACATTTTTGCTGGCTTCATTACTAAAGTTTAAAGAGTTTTTTATTGGTACGAATTTTTAGAAATTTTGAAATAAATATTAGCTGCTTACCACTTCGTTGTAATTTTCGAATCTAGCAATTCGAGATTCGTTTTTACTTCGCGAAGAAGCTGCTCCTTCATTGCCATTAATTCACTTTGCATACTAAGAAATAAAAAAAAAAACAAATAATTGTTAGGTTTTATTAATACTCAATAAGTTAAAAATAGATTACCGCAGATTATAATTCTCTAATTTTAAACTCAAATGCTCCACCTTATTGACCGCGGTCTTCAATAAATCATCGTCACAAAGATAGGTGAGAAATGGCTAAATGTATTGGACAAGAATGAAAAATTTTAAATTAATTTATTTTATTCAATTTAAACAAAGGCAAATACCGCTACATTGGCGCTACTTGAAATAGGTATCCCACAATTCCCGGTATACAAAAGATGCCCACACAAAATGGACAAGAATATCAAACGAAGCGCCATTCTCCACAATTTCAGTCAAACTGAATGCGAAATTGATGACTGTGTCTTAAATACTCGCTTTTGAGTGAAGAATTGTCTTGTTTACTCGACTGAGGCGGTGACAGAGAACGTATAATATACGTTCTCTGGCGGTGATTTTGTTATCAATTCTTTGTACTGTATGCTTGTACACTTATTCGTCGGGGATTTTTATTATAAGACTGGGATCAATCTTCTATTATTATATTAGCACTGAAGTGGTACTTCGCAATTGCCGGAAGTGTAGTCTTCGGTGCATTATCGATTTGTAAGTGTGCTCTGAAATACTTAGGAAACAGCTGAAATACGAGACGGGTCGATAATGCGCTGAGCCTCACTGCCCTATGACAACCTATTACAAGTTAAGTTTAATATATTGTTACTAATCTGACTCGTAGTTTAGCTTTGTCGGATTTATGAAAAATTGAGAAAGAGCAATATCGGTCAGTAAATCAACGATAGTTTTTGGCAGAGCGCAGTGCACTGAAAGTGAAATGAAAGATTATGTTGTATACGGTATAGACTCATCCCGATCGGTCGCGACTGATGTTTGGTAGGGTTATGTTAAGAAGTCGATATTGTCAGGAATTTCATTTGGACAGATGTTGGCGCACAAGGTTTTTTCTAAGCCCTGGTGGTTCCTTGAGTTCCTACATGAAATATTTCGCAAAAGAAAGGTTCCGGCGTAATGCCTTCTTACTTACTTTTGCATACATTGAACAATAAAAGCAAACTTGAAGCCACTTCATAGCAATATTTAAAGCTGTATAAGTGCAATTTGAAGAAATTTCTGAGTATGAGCCGAATTGCCGACAAACGGTACTGTTTGACGAAGAAATAGTGTTATTCTACCATAACAACGCGTCGGCTCGAACGAACTTCTGCACCCTTTGCAGTATTCTCCAGATTTCAGCTCATACTGACCCACTTTTATTTCCAATGCTTAAAAAATTATTCACTGGAGAGAATTGATGATATGAGGAGACTATAGCCGCGATGGTCAGACCTCAAAACAGACGTTGCGCCTCTTAAATAGAGTTATTGCCCATCGAAAAAAAATAAAGCAAGCAAAATGTATAACAAATATAAGACTCTTTGAGAAGCCTCAATTTAAACAAAGGTATGTATGTATGCTGCTTTGCTGGATGGAGTTTAATAGAATTTCGTTGTGCAGAATAGGCTTGTTGTTGCCATATACTTGTATTAACTCCGGTTTATCTATAGCAAACTAAAAATATTATTAAGAATGATCTATTTCAAGGTTCCTTACTTAAAAAAACAGAGAAACTACAAATTTGTAGAGAAATGTTTGTTATCATTCGAAAGATAAATGGCAAATTTTGAAGATTATCTCTTTCAAATATTGGCCGCAGTTACGTCTTATATGGTCCATCCGTTTGAGTCCATGAATGTCCGATGGCTCGTTCGAGCATTTCGACTGGTAAATCTAACGGTATGTTATCACATGATCTAGGTGACCAATCGATCGGCCCAAAAAGTGAAATTGTCCACTTACCAAAGTGTCCCCTCAATAAATATATTGATTGATGCGATTTGTGGGAAGTGGTGCCGTCTTTTTTAACCAAATCCTCCCGAGATCACGAGCTTCAATTTCAGGCATCAAGTAATCAGTTATCATGGCACGATTAGTGATTGACGGCTACGTTCTCACCGCCATCATTTTTGAAGTAATATGAAAAACGACACCAAACCGTTTTTTTTTTCTGTATAAAATGGCAGCTCTTGATTCCCTTCAGGTTATTCTTCGTCCGTGATGCGGCAATTTTACTTGTTTCCATACCCATTGAGCCGGAAATGAGCCTCATCGTTGAACAAAGTTTGGCTCAAAAAGTCGGATCTTCTTGGAATTTTTCAGGAGCCAATAGTGCTAAGCGATGTTGCTTGGAAAGATCGATCGATTTCAGTTCTTGCAGAAGCTGTATTTTTTTATTTTCAATGATCCGTCTTTGAAGGCTTGGTACCACACATAGCCTTGTGTTTTTGATAAAACTAAATCACTTTAAGCCTTTTCGAACATTTGACACGATTTCGCATTTATTTTTATCCATTGTAAAAATCGCAACGCAGTACAGAGATGTACCGACTTAAGGGATCGCCTCAGTGTGACTCTCCGTAAAATTACTAATTTTCGCGATTTTGTTTTTTGTTGGCATTAACTAATCAGTCCGATTTTTTATAAGTAAATTCATTCATAACGAACACAAAATGATTTTTTTATGTTTATTTATTGGGTGTATAATAAAATAAATTGTTGAAATGACGCGTAAAACAATGTGCTGTACGATGTCCACGGTTGCGGCCGTAATTTTGATCTAAAACAAAAATTTCAAAAAGATCTTTGACAACATGGCGGCGGTTTGAACAAAAAGCATCGAAATTTGCCCTTTTTTCGACAGTTTTCCTTAGAAAAAATAAAAAAAAAGCTTCCAAAGCGCGATAGCGAATGACATGAAAAATGTTCTCTTACAACTCTTCCTTGGAGAGTGGAAACCGTTTCGAAAAACAATTACATTATGAAACGATAGTTTCTATACTGTTTTTAGAAATAAAAGGAACAGTCTTTTTTCACACAATGTATTATTTGTTGGTAAATAGAATATGTAAAGTTTTATAAAACATTATGCTAAGTTAAATTTGTTTCAATAGCTTTAACGTCAGTAATGTTTAACATTTTATGGAGGCTAAGGTTTTCAATAGCAAACCACCATTTGAGTAATATTACTTTGGTCTTATCGCCATATGTACATATTTGAGGGAGTAATAAAATCCACGCCAGGAAGACCACGATACACCTCTGCGATTCTGACTTTCTGGATGTTCTGCTCCTAAATATACGCCGTTCAGATGGCTGTTAGTAAGAAATAATAGTTAAATAATTTAATGTCAAACATAATTTTATTTGAAAACTTCATATGATAGAAATTCATTAATAACTATGATAAAAATGTGAATTACCTGTGTTGACACTTCCGATACCACCAAGCCCCCGTAAATATTACCGCACAGTTACCAATACTTTTGTCATTATCACTATCTTTAGTGGAGAATTTTGAACCGCGATGGCTTGAGAACGAATCACCAGCCGTGCCTGAATATTGCCCAAGCGCAATTAACTCATACTTATCTTGAGCATTGCCTATGGCGAAACTCTCGTACTTAGCAACTCGTTTCTCATTTTCAAAATCCTCCAATTGAAACCAAAGCTCATGAGATCGCGAATTCGTCAGGGCATATATTTTGTCCAAGCCGAGAAAGAAATTGGCATTCAAATCGCCAAAACCGCGTTCATACTCAACCCACTCGCGGTAGAAGTCGGTGTCGTTGCTTTCTCGTCGTTGAATTATAGTCCATGGTTCACCGTCATTGGGATCACGTAGGCAATAAACATTGAAAGGATGACGAAGAAATTCAGGCAGATAAAGTTCATAAACACCACTCTCTGCATATTCACCGTTTTCTTGACGCATCGCTTCGGTACACGATGCTGGTTTCTTGGTAGCAGGTGGCGCTGATTCCTGATTCTTCTTTATTTCACGTATAATTTCTTTCATTGTCTTTAATTCGCTTTGCATACTAAGGAAAACAAAAATACTGTTAAGTCTTTTTAATACTCTATAATACAAAAATGTACTACTGCAGACTATACCTCTCTAATTTGAGGGTCAAGAGCTCCACCTTGCTGACCTCTTCGCTCTTCAATAAATCATCATCACAAAGATAGGTGAGAAATTGCTAAATGAATTGCACAAGAATAAAAAAATTAAAATTATTTTATTTTATTTCATTAAAATTAAAAAGAAGACAAATACCGCTACATTTGCGGTACTTTGAATAGGTGGCGAACACTTCCCTGAGTATAAAAGATGCCCACACAGACTGCTTATGATTTGAAGTACAATTTTGGTATTTAAGAAATGTATTGACTTTGAAAATAAAGAAATAAAAAATATTCTATGTCCATCCCATGGTTCTAAGCTACCTCCCCACTAATTTTTAGTCAAATATTTTGAGTTATAAATAGTGTAACTAACACGACTTTTTTATGTATGTTATATATAGATTATTTGCCCGAGGCGGTGATTTGGTTATCAAATCTGTGTATATATTCTTATTCGTCGGCGATTCGATTATTGGTGACGCTTAGGTGATCTGAAAACGAAGTATACCGCTCAGTGAAGATGCGTCACATAGCAAAAGCAGTAGGTATCCCAAAGACCGCTGGAACCGTTGGAGTTATATCCTGCATGAAATCCTTTCCATACGAAAGCTTTCTTCGCAATGGGCGCCATGTTTGCTCACTTCGGACAGTAAACGCAGATGTGAGGACTCTTCATAGTAGTGATTGATTTGTGAAAGCGCAGTGTGAAGAGTGGTTCCGTGATTGTCAACGAAACGTGGAATAAATACAATACGTCTTTGTCGTAATCGTTTTCTGCAATACATTTAGATATGTTTGTATTTCTGTGTACGGTGATGATTCCTCCACCACCTCAAAACCACGGAATTATATTCTCTGTCAGTAGATTGGAGAAGTCGCGCGATAGGGATCCGACTTGTCTGAAACCTCATTTGGTATTTATGGGCTCGGAAAGGTCCTTCCCGATCCTGACGGAGCTTTTGGTATTGCTCAAAGTCAGTTGATACAGCCGTATTAGTTTTGCGAGGATACCAAATTTGGTATCTGGTTGGCTTCATTACTTGAGTAAAAATTCATAACTTATACGATTATTTTACGAATTTTGCAACAGATTATCTACCTGCCACTTTGTTATAATTTTAAGGTCAAACAATAACTGCTTCGGTTTTACTTCACAAAGCTGCTCTTTCAGTGCTACCTAATCACTTTCCAGTTATAAAAATTAAAAAAAAAACTTCTAGCCCATATTAAAAACCAATAACTAAATTACTTCAGATTATAATCGTCATCACAAATTTCACATAGCTTTCGCTTTTGTATATTTGTAAGAAATTTCACAGGTATATGGTTACAATGTTTATTATATACTTATTAACAAACAGCAGATAATTCATATATAATATATTTCTTGGTGTCTGAAAAACTTTGCTGAAAAGAATGCCGCATTTGCATGAGATATTTGATATTAACCGAAATTTATAACCGATTTTCCCTCTTATTTTCTTTTCTACATAGAACAGATCCGATTATAAGTGTTAGAGTCACTTTCATACTTAATATCATTCCTTCATCTCACTGTATAACTTTAATATAAATAATTTATATTTATATAATTTTATTTACTGTTGTAAAATTAAATCCATTTTTTTTATATCACCTTTTTTATATGTGTATCAAGGATGATGGAAATAGAGATTAGAAAATACACATTACATTACTATCTTAACTAACATTTGCCAGGAAAGCGGATCAATTTTCGAAGTCATGAACAAAAGAGGATATTTAATGCTTATTCCGTTAATGTTTTAGCTTGTCACAAAGTTACACTATCATTCTTGGTTTGTATTAAAATAATTTTATATTTTTATTTCCCAATTTTGTTCATTACAACTAGAACACTCAACTTATGTACGTTTATAATTACCACTGGTTGGGAATTGATTTGTAATGAAACGCTACAATTCACTGCGTACAAAATATGTCCAAATATTGTGCACAAATATTGAAAACGAAGCGCCATTTTCTATGACTGTAGCTTGACTGAGAGTTAGCGTATTCTCGACGTGTGAGGAAGGCAGCGATCCAAATGTTATTCAGACTCGGCTACACCCGAGACAACAAATCACTAACACATGCAGCAGAGATGCATCAGGTGTGAGAAAGCATATTTCCTGTCAATATTGAATTTATTTATAATACACGATGTTATATAATACCTTATTTAAACGAATGCAACCACTAAATTTAGAATTATCAAGTTAGGGAGAGCAAAGTTCGGGTGAAGCCAAACATTCCATACTTTTGAAATTTGCCAGGACAAAGCTGAGAAACCCTTCAGATTTAAAAAGTCAACCAGATCATCGAAGTTTAAGCAATTTTATATATATATAACCCTCCGATATTCGGTGCCTTATGATGTGGTAAGTGCATCATAAGGGTCTGCCCAGACCCATAAAAATAATGTAAGAAATACGGTTTTAAAAATAATTTTATTTATTTATTTGAACGGATTAGTATTAATTATGAAGAGCAATTGGGTTTACAACTATATAGTTGCATGGAATGTTCATTAAGACATATGGGACGATTACATTTGCTGCAGTTATAACGAGTTTTACGTCGCTTTTTCGAAGAAGAAGCAGCACAACGGTAGCACGATGACCGTTTTGAAGCAACTTGAGCATATGATTGTTGCTGTGTTGCATCTGATGTCGATGGACAAGATTCCGGTACCTAAAAGTAGCTGAAATAATTTATTTTAAATTAGTAAATATGAATACATGCATACACATATCTTTATACGCGGAGATATATGTAGGTGTGTATATAATTCATACTCACCTTGATATTGAAAAGATTCATTGCTTGTCTTATATGAGCAAACCTTCATACTAATGGGTTAGTCGCCCGTTTCGTCATATGTGGAATAACTAGCTGCCGTACCAATTCAATGATAAATGAGCGCCTCTTATCACTCTGCTTTGCCGGATTCAGCTCGTCATAGATGATGAATGAGGCCAAACCGGCAATATCCAGCATCTTATAAAACATTGCCAGTGGCGAACGGTTTGTCGAGCGTTTGCACGAATAGCCAGTCAACATTTGATCCATTGTATCTACCCCCGCTTTAAATTTATTGTAGTCCAAAATTTGATCTGGCTTGAATCCTTTCAATGGATCGGTGCTTTGACGGTAATGGGCAGTGGATAACATAATTACTGGCTTTTTCGGCTTTGCCATATACGAGCACAGACCGATATTATTATTGTGATAACAAAATAAAGTGCTTTTAACATCACACTTCGGGTTAAGCAATTCATGCGGAATGAGGGTCTTATTTTTACTTACGGTACCGACAAAAGCCACTCTACGATTCATCAACATTTCTGCCAAGTTGTATGTTGAAAAAAAATTGTCAGCATAAACAGTCCTACCGCTGTCCATATAATTTTGCATCAATTTCATGACGACCCGTTCACCTTGATTCGTTTCTCGCTGGTCACCTGGTGGTTTTCCAGTATAAATTATACCTTTCAAAGGGTAGTTTGAAACAGAGTCACAAATCCACCACACTTTCATGCCATATTTTGCCGGCTTACTCGGAATATATTGGGTGAATCGAGTGCGCCCACGATATGGAAATAACTGTTCATCGACGGTTACATGACAATCAGGAGTGTATGCTTTCTCTAAATTGGCCATCAGCATGAGCCATACATCGTCCAGGGCAGCAGTTTTGCTTTGCTTCAACCTCTCAGCACGAGTACCACTGTTATCGAAACGGATGAAAGTAGTTAAGCTCTTGAACCGATTCAATGACATAGTGGCCTTATAAATTGGCATATTGTAGCTAGCCCACAATTCTTTCGCTGGCTGAGAATTCGAGTGGAATACACCAGCAATAAGTAGCATCCCAAAAAAAGCATACATTTCGTCTTCGTTAGTCATTACCCAAGAACGCTGTTTATTACTGGGATGCTTTTCATTCCATAGACGAAACGCTTCAACGGCTTTTCTGTTGATTTCCCCCACAATGATACTTACGATTTCAGGAGACAGCAATAGCTTGAAAAGAGCTTTATGACTCGGTGACGCTCCTCGCCCTTTACGAGTGAAAGTTGTAACATTGTGACAACGAGGCCTTCCAGGTGGTGGAGGATTTGAATTCCACATTCTACCATCTTTCGACCTGTATATAAGGCCCTGGGTAATAGATGTGCTGCATGATTCCATTGTAGTTGAAGCCTCAAGGGCGATAGCTTCTCTATACAAATCCTCAATATCATCATTGTTTTCATCCAGAACAGCCTCTAACTCGATTTCCTGTTCTATATCTGATGCTTCACCGAAGTCATCTTCATCTGGAAAATATTCATCATCTTCTACGTCGCCACTTGTTTCAAATGGATCGGACTCCTGTCCCATAATTTCTTCAATTTGTGCCGGACTCACATTTGCTGCGTTTAGCTTACGAAGCAAACGCGTCAACACATCAACTTCATCCATATTTACTTGTTTCATTTTATTTAAAAAAAACACTTCCCACTAATTAAAAAACACGTGTTCACTTCAATTGTCAAATGTCAACTAAAAAATTATCTCTGCCGCTGCCTCCGCTAACAGTTTAGTTGTTTACACCTAACGGTTAACCAATTTACATGAGAAGCTTATAGGGGTCTGCACAGACCCATGTGAGCTTAATAAACGAAATTAGTTTAAAATTATTATTTTTACAACAAATATAGCAAAAATCTTAATTTTGCTACTTCATTGTGTTTAGCACACTACATTTTAGGAAGTCATGGACTAAGAAGCCTCAGATATTAAAAATAAAAGATCTACATACATTTAAAGATCGAATGGGTCTGGCCAGACCCATATGAACATCGGAGGGATAAATATATAGCTCATACACTGTCTGACGTATTCGCCATAAGGTCTATTAGAATAATGAAAATCTTTACATGTAGTACATTGTATTGAACTTGGGGTAATTCGTGGAACAATTTCAAATATTTTTAATATTAAACTATAGTATAGCCAATATTATACGCTCATTTAATTTTGCTAAAATATCTTGCGTTAAACGGGTGTTTGAGGTAGTATTAAACCACTTTTATCTGTTTTTGGCAATACCACATATTATTAGGAGATAAAGTCGCTCTGTGAGTTTCAGTCCAGTACTGTATGGAGACTCAATTGGCAGTAGTTTCGGCCACGAAATCTAAGCAGAGACTTAGTTCTGCTACCACTGAAGCAGGAGCCTTTGGAGTTCGCACCAACCTGATCGTGATGGTTGTGGCTTAAACCCAAATGCGAGAAGAACTGAAACTTTGTCAGTTCAATGTGGAGTTGCATTGCAACCGGGTGCCGGACCCAAAATAAGGCAAAAGTCGACCTAGTACCCGACAAATATGGAAAAGGTGCCCCTTCCACCTACCAATTGGAGCCAATCAATATTCGCAAAAATCATGCATCATAAGGTTGCTCAAGCAAAAAGTGTGCCATAAAAAACTCAAGACGCCTTTCGAAAAACATTCAATCCAAAACATAAAGTCCACTATTTTTCTAAGTTTCATTTACTAAAAAAAATATTTCAATAATAATACTTTGGTCTTATAGCCATATGTACATATTTGAATGAGTAATAATATCCGCCCCAAGCTTGCCACACAACACCTTTGGCAAACTGATCTTTCGGAAATTCTCCTCCTAAATATAAACCGTTAAGATTGCTGTAAGTGATACATAAATTAATAGGAGAACCTCACGTGAAATGTGATATCTAGATAACGGTTATATTACCTGGCTTGACATTTCTTATACCACCAAGCTCCTGCATACTGCACCGCGCAGTTGCTAGCATCTTTGTCGTTATGACTATCTTTAGTTGTGAATTTTTCGCCGCGGTGATAAGTGAACGAGTCACCAGCCGAGCCTGAATATTGACCAAGCACACTTAACTCATATTTATCTTGAGCATTGCCTATGGCGAAACTCTCGTACTTAGCAACTCGTTTCTCATTTTCAAAATCCTCCAATTGAATCCAAAGCTCATGAGATCGCGAATTCGTCAGGGCATGTATTTTATCCAAGCCGAGGAAGAAATTGGCATTCAAATCGCCGAAACCGTGTTCATACTCGAACCACCCCCGATAGAAGTCCGTTTCGTTACTTTGTCGACGTTGAATTATAGTCCATGGTTCACCGCCATTAGGATCACGAAGACAATAAACATAGAAGGCGTGATGAAGGAATTCCGGCAAGTGAAGTTCATAAACACCACTCTCCCCATATTTCCCTATTTCTTGACGCATCGCTTCGGTGCAAGAAGATGGTTTCTTAGTTGCAGGGGGCGCAGCAACCACATTTTTGCTGGCTTCATTACTAAAGTTTAAAGAGTTTTTTATTGGTACGAATTTTTAGAAATTTTGAAATAAATATTAGCTGCTTACCACTTCGTTGTAATTTTCGAATCTAACAATTCGAGATTCGTTTTTACTTCACGAAGAACTTCACTTTGCATACTAAGAAATAAACAAAAAAAAATAATTGTTAGGTTTTATTAATACTCAATATGTTAAAAATAGATTACCTCAGATTATAATTCTCTAATTTCAAGCTCAAATTATCTACCTTATTGACCGCGGTCTTCAACAAATCATCGTCACAAAGATAGGTGAGAAGTGGCTAAATGTATTGGACAAGAATGAAAAATTTTAAATTAATTTATTTTATTAAATTTAAACAAAGGCAAATACCGCTACATTGGCGCTACTTTGAATAGGTGCTGCACAATTCCCGGAATACAAAAGATGCCCACACAAAATGGACAAGAATATCAAACGAAGCGCCATTCTCCACAATTTCAGTCAAACTGAATACGAAATCGAATTGTCTTGTTTTTATAAATTAATTACTCGACTGCGGCGATGATTTTGTTATCAGTTCTTTGTACATATGCTTATACACTTATTCGTGGGGGATTTTTATTATAAGACTGGGATCAATCTTAAATAAGCACTGAAGTGGTACTTCGCAATTGAGGGCATTATCGATTTGTAAATATGCTGTCAAATACTTAGGAAACAGCTTAAATACGAGACGGTTCGATAATGCGCTGAGCCTCACTGCCCTATGACAACACTACTGCAAGTTAAGTTTAATCAGTGGCGTAGCTACAACTTCGGACGTCCGGGGCCACGAATGTTCTGCCGCCCCCCTTTATCTACCTACCTACAAGTTTCATTAGGTGGTTCGAATAAAAGTGAATTTTTACAAAATATCTTCGATATTAAGTATATAAAATTTAGGATCTAGAAGCCACGCAAATTCTTAAGTTCCAAAATTCTCACAATACGGTAAATAACAAATTTGCAAGACATATTAAAAGCCATAGAAAAAATCCATTTTCGCCCTATATCTTGTACACTTTTGACACAATTTGCAGGAATTTTTGCCCGAATTGGAGTTTTTAAATGCCATTTTTGAAATTTTGGAGAAATAAAAGTATTTGTTACATTCAAAGCAGAGGGTAACTGTGAGAGTGACACGTCGCTAGAAAAAGCTAGAAAATTACATTTTTAAGTTCTATCACTATTTTTAAGAAAGATATAAGCCAAAAGATATAAGACTAATTCAAAGACTGAAGAGTATTCGAGTAAAAATTTATATTTTTCATTGCTATTCAGATGATTACATTGTGAGTGTACAACTCTTTATCTTTTATAATAAATTTAGTAAAAAATTTGTTGAAGTATTTTTCTGAATATTAAAAAACAGCGAAGATCATTTTGCCGCCCCCCAAGATGTTGCGCCCGGGGCGACGGCCCCCTTCGCCCCCCCCTAGCCACTGAGTTTAATATATTGTTACTAATCTGACTCGTACTTTAGGTTGTTCGGATTTAAGAAAAATTGAGAAAGAGCAATACCGCTCAGTAAATCGAGGAGTTATCTTCACTAACACCTGAATTAATCCGGATTAATTCAGTTAAGTTGATTATGAGTTCGTCTCCAATTTCTGATTAATGCAGTTAATCCGGGTTAACGCTATGTCTGCCAATGCTATGATTCAGGCAATTTTGGCTTCACCGAAAATATGGATAAGGTAATGGAACTCGTCAAGTCCGAAGTATAAGCAACTTTGCATACAAAACCGTTTGGAGTTACTTACATATATAGTACATACATATTTTAAGTTAACGTAAACAAACCTTATTGATCGAATTCGTTTCTGTGCTTCGCAGCATCTGTGGATGGTTACTAGTCTTGAAAAGTAGACAATGTCAAGCAAAAACGATCGCATTCGAATCGCGGTGAGCCGGACCAAGCAGTATGTGAGGTAAGATTAATGGACAGGAAGGTTCTGTTGTGTGTTTGATGATAGGCAGGGGAAAATCAACTACGACCAAACTTCGAACTCGGACATGAATCGATGAATTCGCCAAGAAGCCGCCGGCTTTGGGCAATAGGAGAGAAATCGTGTTCCTTTATTACAACGCCAGCGCACATAGCTTGGTTAGAAGGGCCTTATACATCCTCCTTATAATGTGAACTTGGCAACAAGTGTTTACTATCATTTACTGTCTATGGCGAATGCTTTCGCTAGTGAAAAATTTGGTTCAAGAGCAGCTTGTGAAATTCAACTGTCTCAGCTTTCTGGCGATAGGGAGAGGGGTCTATATGAGAGTGGTTTAGTGATATTACCTGCGAAATGCTAAAACATTATCGGATTTTCTAACTATTTTAAAAAAATATTCACTTTAATGGAAAAAATAATGGATTTCTTTTTATTAGACCTTATATTAGCACAAAAGTTCGTTTTAGGCAATACGAAAGGGAAGTCTTAGCGGTGTGTAATAACGATGTAATTTTTTTTTCAAATGTCTTTCAGTTTTAAAGATCATAAAAAGAACGGAAATTATGTAAAGCCTTCATCTAAACAGGGATTTTTACAGTGGCTCAGGTTATAACTCTAGCTGTCTTTGCTTAGTGCCTTTGCTATGTGCCGCCGCTTCGATCGGTGGTACTTCATTTTCAGATCACCTAGGCGTTACCAATAAACGATGTGCAACCACATTTAAACTCGAGGCGAGTCACTGCGCGATTTCGCTTCGAAAAACTAGAATCGAATTGCTTATTATATTGTTCTTTTCCCAATTTTCTAAAATCCGTAGAAACACCCATAACAAATCGGACCGTCCTCGTATTTCAGCTGTTTCCTAAGTACTTGAGTGCATACTTACACATCGATACTGCACCGAAGACTGCACTTCCGGCAATTGCGAAGTACCACTACAGTGCTAATATACGATTGATTCCGCTCTTTTAATAAAAAGTCCCGACGAATGAGTACATAAGTATATATACACAGATTTGATAACCAAATCACCGCCTCAGTCGAGTAATTAATTTATAAAAACAAGACAATACTTCACTCAAAAGCGAGTATTTAAGACACAGTCATCAATTTCGCATTCAGTTTGATTGAAATTGTGAAGAATGACGCTTCGTTTGATATTCTTGTCCATTTTGTGTGGGCATCTTTTGTATTCGGGGAATTGTGCGGCACCTATTCAAAGTAGCGCCAATGTAGCGGTATTTTCCATTTATATATTTATTAAAATAAACTCATTTTATATAATTTGTTTGTGCTTTCCATTTAGCCATTTCTCACCTATCTTTGTGACGATGATTTATTGAAGAGCGCTGTCAACAAGGTGGAGCTCTTGAGCCTCAAATTAGAGAATTATAATTTGCGGTAAACTATTTTTAACTAATTGAGTATTAATAAAATCTAACAATTATTATTATTTCTTTTATTTCTTAGTATGCAAAGTGAATTAATGGCAATGAAAGAGCAGCTTATAAGTGAAGTAAAGAAGAATCAGGAATCAGCGCCTCCTGCTACCAAGAAACCAGCATCGTGTACCGAAGCGATGAGTCAAGAAAACGGGAAATATGCGGAGAGTGGTGTTTATGAACTTCACTTGCCCGAATTTCTTCACTACTCTTTCTATGTTTATTGCCTACGTGATCCCAATGGCGGCGAACCATGGACTATAATTCAACGTCGGCAAAGCAACGACACCGACTTCTATCGCGAGTGGGTTGAGTATGAACGCGGTTTCGGCGATTTGAATGCCAATTTCTTTCTCGGCTTGGATAAAGTACATGCATTGACCCATTCGCGATCTCATGAGCTTTGGTTTCAATTAGAAGATTTTCAAAATGAGAAACGTGTTGCTAAGTACGAGAGTTTCGCTATAGGCAATGCTCAAGATAAGTATGAGCTAATTGCGCTTGGTCAATACTCAGGCACGGCCGGTGACTCGTTCTCTGCCCATCGCGGTGAAAAATTCACCACTAAAGATAGTCATAACGACAAAAATAGTGATAACTGTGCAGTACTATATACGGGCGCTTGGTGGTATCAGAAATGTCATGCCAGGTAATACACGTTTTTATCATAGCTACGAATAATACTCTATCATATGAAGTTGTCAAATAAAATTATGTTTCATATTTAAATATTTACCTATTACATTTTATTTACAGTAATCTGAACGGTCTGTATTTAGGAGGAGAGTTTCCGAAGGATCAGTATGCCAAAGGCGTAGTGTGGCATGCCTGGCGTGGACATTACTACTCCCTTAAATATGTGCATATGGCTATAAGACCGAAGTATCACTGAGTTGGCGGTTTGCAGTTGAAAACCTTAGCCTCCATAAGGTTTTAAACATTACTGACGTTAAAGTTTTCGGGCAAATTCGCGCCAGGCAGTAAATTATAACTAATTTAATAATTGAATTTAAGTATAATGTTTTATAAACAGTACAGTATAAGTGTTGAAAATAATCTCTGATTATTTTAATTCCATAAGAAAACAATCGTTTTATAATATAATTTACATATATACAGTGGGCCAAAAAGACACACGAGAACTGTAAATAAATTCCCCGGTAAATGATATTTCACAAAGGTATTTTTTTAAGTTGAACTGTTCTTAATTAATATGCCAAATATGAGCGCGATCTGTCAACCAATTTGTTTACAGCAGCTGGCAAACAGGGGTATTATAGTCTAGAAGCATGAATTTCAGGTAATTTTTCAAGTGTCGTAAAAAAAAGGCAATTAATATTTTTATTGTCCCTTTTTTATTAGTTATTTGTTAATTTTAGAAGAGTACAGAAAAAAATTAAAAACTAAAAAAAGTAAAAAATTTCAAAAATTATGAGCTGACGAAGTGGGGGGTCTCTAAAAATTTCCACGTGACCATGCCCATGATTTCAACCCTCCTAGTAATCTGAAACCAAAAAGAACGATTATTAATCTAGAATAATGTCGCAATGGTCGGAGCTACGAAAAAGTGGGAAAAAATTATTTTCACAAAATGGCGACTGTCTGAAAAAAAATTGCTTTTTGATCACTTTTTCTGACTATTTCGAGTTTTTTAAAAATAATAAAAATAAAAACTTGGTGATGGGGCTTGTTCCAACCATAGACAAGCCTATAAAGAAGACTCTATAAAAATTTCAAGTAAATCGGTTCAGTAGAACCTGAGAAATCGTGGGTATCGTTCCGAAAAAGTCAGTTTTGAGAAAAACGCGTTTAAAGTTTCGTGTAAAGTCTTTTGTTCGATTAGTTCCGGCCGAACCAGTTTGGATGCCGGGTCAGAAAAATGCCTATATCTCCGAAAATAATTTGAATTTGGAAAATCCTCTTGAACACATATTCTTGAATAGATAAACTTTGAAAATATAAAAAAAATCGATTTTTTTCAAATTCTTAGACTAGAATACCCCCTTGAGTCGCTACACCTCAGTAGTGCGTTGCGATTTTTACAATGGCTAAAGAGATCGGACAAAGAATTTGTCTCAAATTTCGTTTCGTTTCTTAACCAAATTTCGTGTGCGGAATCTTTGCGAATGTTAGTTATTTAGTTTTATCAAATATATACGCCTACGGGTATCGAAAGCATTCAAAGACGGTCGAGAGCTCGTTGAAGGCATGCTTCGTTTTAGACGACCGTCGACTCTTTCAACTAATGGAAATATTAAAAAGTGAAGGATATGGTGCTTAAAAATCGTCAGACAAGCTTTAAAGACATGGCAAACTCTAGCAAGTTCATTCGACTGATTTTGATGGATATTTTGAGTAAGAAATGGAAGAAGCCGAAACTAACAAAAAAAAAAAATCCAGGTGATGCTCAGTATTTTTTTCGATATTATTCGTGGTTTGGTGCACCATGAAGTTTTCCCGGAGGAACAGACTGTCAATAAGCAGTTCTATTTGGCCGTATTGAAGCGCTTGCAAAAAAATATCCGTCAAAAATAGCCGGTATAGTGGAGAACAATTCATGGATTTTACACGATAATTATGCAACATCGCGGTGAGCCGCTATTGTGGCCGAACTCGGCAACAAGTGTTTACTATCTATTACCTTTTACTCAAAGAAGCTTTTGAAACACAACTGTCTCAGCTTTCTGGCGATAGGAACAAGGCTCTATATGAGAGTGGCATTATGATATTACCTTCGAAATTATCGGATTATTCTAACTATTCTAAAAAAATATTCACTTTAAAGAGAAAATAATGATTTTGTTTTTGTTGTACTTTATATGTACTAGCACTAAAATTTTCTTTAGCAAATGCGAAAGGGAAGTCTTAGAGTTTTATAAATATGACTCCATTCTTTTTTGGAATGTCTCTCTGTTTTAAAGATATTAAGATATGCTACATTTACCAATTAATTCATAATATAAAAAAATAAAATACAAATAGGCCTAAGCTCGGGTATAACCAAATATTTTATACTCTTGAAACTTTCATAGATCACAGGCACGGAAATTTGGTCAATTATGTAAGAAATCAATTCAACTAAGGAAATCTCGAAATGATCCCAGTTCCCCAATCGATGACGATGTAGCGGACATTCCATTGGCCGACCATGAAGAAGTTCGAATAGCAATTACTCATCAGAAGAACAACAAAAGAGGCAATGGATTGCCAACCGAGCTATTCAAATACGGCGGTGAAGAACTGGTAAGAAGCATGCATTAGCATCAGCTTCTTTGTAGAAAGCATGCCCGACATTTGGAATTTATCTGTGCTCTGCTCAATCCACAATCTGTACCAACTACTACGGGATAAGCTTCCTAAACAGCGAATAAAAGGTTCTATCGAGCGTATTGCGTGAAAGATTAAAGCCCACCGTCAACAAACTGATTGAACCTTATCAGTGTGGCCAGGAAAATCAACAACTGATCATATATTCACCATGAGCCAAATTTTGCAAAATACCCGTGAAAAGAGAATCGACACACGCCACCTCTTCGTTGATTTCAAAGCTGCTTTTGAAAGCACGAAAAGAAGCTGCTTTTATGCTACCATCTCTGAACTTAGTACTCCCGTAAAACTAATACGGCTGTACAAACTGAGGTTGAGCAATACCAAAAGCTCTGTCAGGATCAATACCAAACGAGGTTTGAGACAAGCCGACTCCCTATCGTGCCGGAGCAAATAATTTGAGCTGCAAAACTAAACAGGGAAGGTACTATCTTTTATGAGAGTATATTGGTGCTGACATATGCCGATGATATTGATATCCTTGACTGGTAGTGAACGAGGGCAAGACGAAATGTTTTCTGTTATCAAAGAAACAGTCGTCGTATTGCCGACTTGGTTTCAACGGCACTGTTGACAGTCATAACTTCGAAGTCGTAGATAATTTCGTCTATCTCGGAACCAGTATTAACATCAACAACAATGTCAGCCTCGGAATCCAACGCAGAATAACTCTTGCCAGAAAGTGCTACCTCGGACTGAGTAGGCAATTGAGAAGTAAAGACCGATCTCTACAAGTCACTCATCACCCCCGTCGTGCTATATGGTGCAGAGGCATGAACGATAACAACATCTGATCAGTTCTGCGAAAGATTCTTTACTGTCCTTTACGCATTGGCAACGGCGAATAACGACAACATTGACGTAGTTCAACGAATCAAGAGACAGTGGCTATGTTGGCTAGGTTATGTGGTTCGAATGGATGAAAACACTCTGAGTTCTGAGAGTATTAGACGCAGTACCCGCCGGTACTGGCCAATTGGCACCAAACAGTGAAAAGAAAGACAGTCGGGTTTACGTTACCGGAACGGACCCGAATTTTTATCCGGCCAAGGACTGTCAACTCGGCGAAATACTTCCGCTACAATAACAACAGCAGGAAAAAGAAAGAACGACTGGCGCGCTGAGGTAAACTCAGGTATGAGCGCTTCAGCAGTGTCTACGCCAACAAAAAAGAAGAATTATAGTCAATCGATAAAAGTGTTGCCATCCACTTAAAAAATTTAATAATATAAAATGTATAAAATATTTATGTTGGTCCAATATGGATATCAAACTTGATAAATTTTGAAACCCAGAAGTGGAAAGTAAGGTTGCAACTTTTTTAAATATGTAATCAACTAATGTTTATGAAAATTAATTGTGTATCATAATATAGACATCATTTGCAGACATTTTCAAGTAGAGCCACCAGCTGTCTCAAAAAAGACCCTAGTGAAAATTGTTGCGATTGATTATGACGCACTCTAGATTCTGAAATATCCAGCAATTAGTGCTCACACTACCTAACACATAAATAACTACACATTTTTATTTATTTATTTTTAGTGTTTTTTTTCAATAATATTTCATTTATTCATATAATAATTTCATGTATTTATGTAAGTGCTGAATGTTATTCAATGCTCAGAAGTACATTTGTAGATTTGTTGTTGTTTTTTTGTTTTTGTTTTTTTAATATTGTAGATTATGAATTGCTAGACCTTAGATGTAGTAGTTGGCGAGTATACACCGCACGAACATACACACATACGTAAGTAATGATAACATAGATTTGCGACTTTGCTCGTACATTTGCGTAAATCCGCGCTCACTTCATTAACAAAACACACAAATTTCTGCTTTTTTCTTTTTGCATGTATATATATTATGTATATTTTAGTATTTCTTCAAACAAAAAAAAAATAAAAAATATCTTTTAACAAAACCAAAAGAGAAAAAACTGTGATATACTATATACACAAATAAATATATGCACGTATATATGTGTATATATACATGCATGTATATAGTACATACATATACATATACATATGTATATAGTACATATATACATATATGTATGTATATAGTATGTATAGCTAACGCTCGCTACTAATAGGTAAATTTTAATAAGTTTACATACACATGTATATAAATGTTTCAACTTGAACGTGAGTAATTTTTTTTTGTTTTATGCTTTATAATTACTTTGCACTAAATATGTATTTAAACTCTTTTGCTACAACATTATGATTTGTGACTCAAATTGCTAACTTCTAATTGAGTTTGTTTGTGTGTTGGTGACGAGGCAGAGTGCACTTAAGGCACCTGCCACGCCACACACACACACAGACACATGTGCTATTAAATTTTTTTTGCTTTAAACACTACAATATTTGTTGTTGTATTTAAAGTTTAACAACTTGCAGTAACGGTACGTCTTTAACCTTGCAAAGCGTGCGCTTGTACTAACTTATTTGTTGTATTTAAAAAGAAAGTTTAGCTTTAAATTTATATAAATAAAATATAGTAAAATATTTACAGCGCCGTTTTATATTAAAAATGTAAAATTATAGCGTTTAACTTTACAGTGGCGCACAAACGAGTGCTTAAGCTTGCGCTAAACACTGTGTGTCTTGTTAGATTTAGTAACTTAAACGTAAGTATGTGTGAAATTGAAATTGTTTTTGTTAATTAATAAACTTAATAATTCAATGCTTATGTGTTTATATAAAAAAAAAACTTAAAATTACTTATATTTGTATTTGTAGTGAAATAGTGTAAACATAAACGCTCGTTCATTGGTATAAATCATTGCTTGCGCGATTTTTATGTTTTATTTTAATATTTTAAATTTTATTTTAATATTTTAAATTTTATTTCAATTTAATTTTTTTTTTTTTGTTGTTGTAAAATTTGCATTACTCGCTACTAATTCTCAGCATTTATTTTTTAATTATAAAAAAGTGTGAATAAAATTAAAAAAAAAAAATTACAGTTAAAAAATTAATATGATTTCATTGCATTAATTGACCAAAGAGTAAATCGTAAAGTGTTTTGTTGTTGTTTTTTTTTTGTTCACAATAAATCGTAAATTGTTTTGTTATTTTTTTTTGTTCACAATAAATCTAAAAAGTTTCGTTTGCAGCGCAAAAAGTGCCTAAAATTAACGAACTGCTTTGGCGCATTAACTAACGGTCAGTTTTAGCGAGCACATGCGACGCATATGCCACTACATACAACAACGCCACTTGCAAGCTGCAACTTGGCTACTTCGTGCAACATATACATATGTATATAAACATATATATGTGTGTGTTATATACTATAATGCTTGAGTGTTCATGAGATTTTTTTTAGTTTCTGCATACATTTTCCTACTTTTAAATACAGCTGTTATTTAATATTAATATTTTTGCTTTAAATATACTTAAATTAAATTTTTGGTGTAACTTTTTGTGTTTGTGTTGAATTAACCCATTTCGTTTTCGTCACGCAATCAACTGCTTACGACCATCTTCTGTCACCTTTTACCACATACCTATAATACAGTTAGTTTTATGTTTTTTTCAAGAGCCAAGCTCTTCGGCTCCTCAACTCCCCACACGAGTGTTTGACACGGCACAAAAGGATTCCCATGCATTTCGGCTGCTTGCACCATATTATAACGGCATTTGCTTAGCAAATGCACGCTTACAATAACTACACACATACATACACCGACACAGCTAAACACACACACACAGGCGCGCACTAGCACACAGCAAGCGTGCTCCATTAGATTGGTGAGATGGATAGTGGCGCTGTGGCGGAATCTGGCATATATTCTTTCAGCAGGTCGCGTAAACGTAGTATCTCCTTGCCGGCGGCAGCTAAGTCGCCCTGCAGCGAAAGTTCGCGCTCACGCAAACGTTTGATGTCGCGCTGACATGTCTGCAGATAGAGTAGAAGAAGTTTTACTAAACTGTTTTGTTGCCGCAAATGCGCATGCCACTTACCACATTCTGTCGCAGCAGATCCAGCTTGTCGCATTTGAGTCGTGTGACCTCCTGACGCAAATTCTCCACCATCACAATTGTTTCGTTGCTCGGCGATGAGCCCATTAAGCTTTGTGAGCCATCCAGACATAGCGCACAGGCCGCTTTCGTCGACGACATGGCTTCGGCGGAGGACATCGATTCCAGTCCGGTATCGCTGTCAATGTATACGGCGCCGCCATCTATGTGACCCATCATAGGATCGAGATCTACGCTATTCAAGCTGGAGTCATCGCTGGTTTCGGACATGGTGGCAACGCCGGCGCCACCATTGACTGGCGCTGAGGCATTATTGCCATTCTGCATGTCTTTGGCGGTGGCAACACCGCCCATATTTGCGTTATTGTTGTTGATGGTGTTGCTGCTGCTGAGCGGACCGCGTGAGGTGATATCCGGCGATGAGGAGGTGGAGTCATTCGACGATTTTGATTTCGAGGAAGATTTCGAAGCGGTGCGACTGCAGGCCTAGTTAATTAGAGAGTGCGAAAAATAGAAATTAACTTTTGTTTTCTTATAAAAACCACACAAGCAAGACTTACATTCAAATTCGGTGTCTCCGTTAGACTGTTGTCCTTCTTGGAAGTCGTCGATGAAGCGGATGAGTTCATCTTCGTCGAGACGCTGAATTTCTCAACGCTTGGCGCCATATTGCCGGTATCAACGCTTTGTGAGCGCACGCGCGAAATTAGCGCTTTCTTGACCGTGTCTATGAAACGCGAACCGGCTGTGCTGTTCTCGGACTTTGGTGTTTCTGGTGTTGGGCTGACAGTCACGCCATTCGTGAAATCTGTGCCCAAGAAGTCGCGCGTTTTCTCCTTCAATTCCTCAACAAGGCTTTGCAGAAGCGAGGTACGCGTACGCAATTCTAATTGCGCGAATTTCTCTGCCTTATAGCAAGCATTCTCAGCATTGATAAGTTTGGTCAATATAAATTCTTTGAAGTCTTGGCCTTTGCGAAAAACAGCTGGATTGGGTAGTGTTGGTCCGAAAAACGGTACATCGTCACGTGCTGTCACACTGACCTTGTAGCGTGTATTCGGCGTATTTGGTTCTAGCGGTTGTACTACGATAAAAGCATGTAGAAAGTGACTGGCGATCATGTCGGGTGAGAATGGCGTATTCGATTCCTGGAATACGATTGCGACAATATCATTGCCGATATGTCGTTTGCGCTGCAGCTGTTGTGGATCGCCCTCAGTGTAGGGTAACATTGTCGAGACGTGAAACATGATTTCGCGTTCCTTGAACACCTCATATATGGCGGTGTCGCCGGTGTGTCCATTCTGTATATCCAGACCACCGCGATAGCCCTTGTGATCCTTCAATTTTATACGCTGACCTAAAACATCTAGGAATTCCTCAAATGCGGGCGATGAATTGTTGTTGCTAAAGAGTTCCTCCTCCGTGGTTTGTCCATATCTTTGGTAAAGCACACCGAATTTAAAATTCGAAACCAATACATGCTCATCATAGGCGGCAATCAATTGTGATGCCTTCGAACATAACATGGGTACAAAATTCTCCACCGTAATTTGCTCATTCAACAGGCGCACAATTTTACC
Source organism: Bactrocera tryoni (assembly GCF_016617805.1). Classification (NCBI taxonomy): domain Eukaryota; kingdom Metazoa; phylum Arthropoda; class Insecta; order Diptera; family Tephritidae; genus Bactrocera; species Bactrocera tryoni. Next base: position 26,314,614 of record NC_052500.1, read on the forward strand.
AGGTGTCGGATTGGGTGCCATACACGACATCGGTATTAGTTCATGCATGGTACCGGTACGTAGGCGCAACAGTATGCGTGCATGTTCTTGATTTGCTACATTCTCCGTTTTGATGGAAATCAATATCGGTCCAAATACATCATCTTGACCCACAAGATTCGAATGTTCGCGCGCCGCATAGAAACGACGATAGCACTTTGCCGTGTCGTCTGTCTCGAATTTGGCCATCCAGGTTGTTTGCGGCAACATCGGATTGCCGCGCGCATCAAATGAACACTCATGCTCGGTGCCATCCACCCAGTAGCCGCCGTTCAATGGTAAAATAATCATCGGATATGGTGCGTTCTTGGCGAGCGCATCCTCCAGCAGACGTTGTGAGGCAGGTATGGTGGACACAATCGACGACTGTGAAGTCTGTGAAGATACCGACGATTGTGACTGATAATGCTGGCCATTGGAGAGTAATTGATTGGCAACGCCAACACCATTGCCAGTGCCTGAAACCGGGCCACCAATGCCACTTAGTTGTGGTGAAGCGGGTGTAGAATTCGCGGCTGTCGTAGACATTGAATGTCGCAGTGTAGAGCGCGAGCCGGAGTGTTGCAGACCATTGTGGTGGGTGAAGTTGCCAGATTGACTGCCTTCATGCGGATGTGGTACACGTTCGTCATTCGAATTGCGATGGTGCGTCTGCAAGTAAGAAGGAAAAGGAATTTCATGAGTATTATTTTTGGTAAATATTTAAAAAGTTTTTTGTTATTGAGACATTGATTTGGCTGTCTAAGCATTCTACAAGAACTTGCGCTAAGTGCTGTTAATGTCATTGGTTCGTAGTATGCAAGCGCCGTGCGTATTTGCCTCATTTACAGATAAGGCAGTAAAATACTTTCGGAACCGGTTTGAACTCAACGTCAGCACGGATCAGGAGTATATAAAGCAACCCTGCTACAAGACTTTGTTCCAAGAAAGACAAAGCTAATTTGATCAGGATCAGGAGTATATAAAGCAACCCTGCTACTAGATTTTGTTCCAAGGAAGACCAAGCTAATTTGCTACACACCGTTCCGAACAGGTTAAGATCCCTGAAAGTACAGCTCTCGGCGTTATGAATCCCTTGTTCACTCAGAAAACGTAAAATCGAACATCGCGGAACTTTTTCCGTTAAGTTCCTAAAAACTGCATGAAATATATATCACCTACATAGCTCATAACCGATCGCAAGCTCTAAAGACCTCAGACTGCTTACGAAAAAGTGCGACTGGGGCAATCAGTGCTTCAACCCAACAAAACTATGTGAGTCGTTTAAGCCAATGTAATGATTATTTGCATACGATTACTATTCCAAAGAGCACAGGAAATGAGACGTGGGCGAACAAGCGGCGCTCTGAGTTGAATACGCCGCCGTGGCGACATGACAGGCCAGCGCTGTGGGCAGCAGACATTAAGGCAACATTATTTGATTGCAGTGTCATATATATATATATATATATTTATCGATATGTACGCAACGATATAAATACATGAACGCAGGATGGCGGGAGCTGAAGAGTCTACAAATACAACGCTGTGCGGTCGGATGTGCTGTCGTTCATATGTAGGTATGTCATTTATCATTTCGAACAAGCGCGCAGTATGCCACGAATACAAACACATTTACACGAATACATGCAACTAAAACACACACACGTGTATAATTTACATTTGTACGCGTGTAAATAGTGAATTTATATTGCTTGCCCGAACAGGCGTGCGTTGCAGGGTCGGCTATGTGCGGAAAAGCATTAAGGAATAGGTAAATTATGCGTTGAAGAGCAGCAGAAGCATTTAGCGGCCGTGGTAGTGGCAGTTAGTGACAGTGCCTTCGCTATGCTTGCAGTTTAAGCGCTAGGAAATGACAGCGCTCACGCCAATTTCGTAAAAGCCGGTATGCGTGTATGTGTGTGTGCTTGCGCGCCAAACAATAATGTAGAAAATGGCGACACACATGGCAAAATATTTGCGAGGTTAATGATTATTGTTGCAAAATATGAATATCTGTTAGCTTACGCAAATATTTATGTACACTAGGGTGGTCCTTAAAAGTAACAAATTTTAAAAAAAGCTTCAAGTTAACATTTTATTGACCAAAAATAGTAAATAACGGTTAAATATTTATGCATACTAGGTTGGTCCTTAAAGTTTCAAATTTCAAATTAATTTCAAATTAACATTTTTGTTGACCGAAAATAGTAAACGGTGTATACCAGGGTGATCCTTAAAAGTGGCAAATTTCAAATACATTTCAATTAACATTTTTGTTGTCCTAATATAGCAAGTAACGGTTAAATATTTATGCATAATAGGGTAGTCCTTAAAATTTTAGAATTTCAAATAAGTTTGAAATTTACATTTTGGTTGACTACAGTTAATAACGGTAAAATATTTGTGTATACTAGGGTGGTCATTAAAATTCTAAAATTTCAAAAAAGAGCTTCAAATTAACAATAATTTAATTAAGTATTAGTTTAGGCAGGTTAATGTGGTAGACAAATACGGTTTAAAAAATTGAAATAAAAATTGTCAATTAAGAATCACCCTAATGTACTACATACATATGTATGTATGTTATGGTAACAATAATAGCTAAGCGCTTAACTGCAAACGGAAGGATTTGGCAATAAGCTGAAAAATTGCTTATAAAATGTTTACGTTTAACCGAAAGCAACCTACGACAGCAACAGAAATATATGGAAATATTTCGAGACAGCCATATTTAAGGCAAAGATTTTCAGGGAGCATAAAATTTGTTCGACAGTTTTTGAGATATCCGAAAAAATTTAATACATGGATTCATTTAGACATCCCATTGATCAGTTGTCGGAATCGGTCAGATCAAACTACTACACCACTGCCATACAACCGATTTTTCAGATTTTTTAAACTTCGCCTTAAAATCGTTGGCTCGAAACCGATTCTAGACCCATAGTATCTTAGGCAAAGCTGTTCAGAATAATGCGTAGAACAATTCCCGCATACGAGATTTCATAGAAAAAAAATCGACCTGATCTAATGTACATATGTGTATGTATACACAAATGAATGTGTGAGTCTAAATGCCGAATTGCAATTGACTTTGCTTCAAAGAACGCCAACAAAATATAGAGCCAGTACCGATCGGATATGGATATGTATATATATATATATGCATATAAATATTTATATACATATACAAAACTACATTTGTACCCCTCAGGTATACATAAGCATATATGTATGTACATACAACCAACCGCTGCAACATTTCTTGCCTTTTGGCGCTTTCTTTGTGGCTCATTTGAGTTCAACGCGCCCCACAGACACAAGAATATTTCGGCACACACACATATATAAGTGTTAACACAAACATACTTATGTATGTAGTTATGTATTTCAGTTGGGATTATGTCCACATTTGGCCATTTTCCAAAACACACAGTGGCGCGCAGACAAACTTCGCACAACACCCGGCGAATTCCAAGAAGTGCTCCCCAATTGGTGGCTTTTTTGTTGGCGTTGTGAATGTAATTTTTTGATTTCCTAGGAATAAGTACAACGACATGGCATTGGTACATGCTTATGTACATATGTAGTAATTTTGTCAATATATACAAAAGTTGTATGTAAGTAACACTTTCCTGAATGATGGTAACAAATGCTGACAGTGAAAAAAAAGTTTTTTTATACTTTTTTTATGTTTAAGCAAATTTTTTGTATTCGCTGCAAAACTTCAATGGTTTCTTTGGGTCTTCAAGCGGCAAGTGTGGCAACATTATTTTTGTATTTCTCATGAATTTTTGATTAAAGTTCATTTTTGGAGCTCAAATGTAGAATATATACATGTGTGTATGTATAAATGTATATGAGTATCTCTACATATATGTATAAATGTAAATATATATGCAAAAGCAAAATTTTCATACAGATATTTATTTTTTGGTCTTCGAAAACCACTTCATTTACATACAAAATTTCCATAACTATTTATATAGTCTATCTACTAAAACTATTGACAATCACTAAAATCGTGTCACTCTACAAATGACTTACAAATTATAAAAGCTAATAGACATACAAATACTGACAACGTCCAACAAACTGTTTGACGGCGTCCGCTGTTGCCGCGCCAGCGCTGTGAGCGTGTGAAAATCCATTGCTGAATATATAATTAATTCATATCGAATGATCTCTCAATAATAGTTTCGAAAATAGTAAATGATCGAAAATATATGAATAGAATACAATATTACCATATGAATAAAAAAAAATTAAAAATATTATTTCCTAACGCTTTAACTCTGAAAAAGTCACTTACAATCAATTTAGGTCAAAAAGAGAATATTTAAATGGACAATAAGCAATGGCTAATGCGCCAACTGGTCTAAAACCGTGCAAGCTTTGGGTAAATATCATTGCTTTTGTTATCTTCACGAAAATGCAATTAACTGGTCTTCATTTTTAGGCACCTTGATGAGTGTTTAATAGAAAAACAAACTGGTATAAATGCAATCCTTGTGCTGTTTTAGCGAAAATTAAGCTAAATGTATTTGTATTTTCGTTACCTTGAAACATGGCGAATCGAGCAAACAAAAGGTGTCAATGCAATAACTGGTATAAAAAATATATTTTCAAAATTTTATATATTATATTGGTAAAGTACATATGTGGTTTTGCTCTAAGTTCAGAAATAGTTTACTTATAACTACAAAACTGGTATAAAAAATATATTTTCAAAATTGGATATATTATATTGGTAAAGTACATATGTGGTTTTGCTCTAAGTTCCGAAATAGTTTGTTTATAACTATAAAACTGAAACTTTTGATGGCGAATGAGCTAACTGGTCTAAAAAATTATCAGCTTTGATTGAAAGACAATAGTTTTGTATAACGTGTATATTTCCTCGAAATCTTGAAACCTGTTGAGACTAACAAAAAACTGGTATAAAAATTTTATAACTGGTATAAAAATAACATCGAGGCATCAGTTCGTGAGGAGCGTTCAAACTATTTTAAAACAAAAGCATTACTTTTCGCTTTCACAAAGAACTGGTATAAAAGTGGCATAACTGGCATAAAAATAATATCGAGATTTTATAACAGTCCGTGAGGAAGATCCAAAATATTTTGTATCAAATGCACTAGTTTCTGCTTTCAATATGATTAAATGTAAATTTTTTCGATAGCTAATAGCTAGCTGGTCTAAGAAAGCTTACATTTCGATTTGACTTTAAATTTTTTATATAATGTCATTATTTCTTCAATACCATTAGCTCCGGTGAATCAAGAAACCACTGGCATAAACACAATAAATGGTATAAAAGTACACATTTGAATATTTTAGGCCAGTTGACAAGGTATGTTCATAATATTTTATATTAAATGCGACAGTCGTTGCATTTGCATCTAAAATTTAAAATCTTATCTGGTCTAAAAGAGCTTAAGTTTTGGTCGAACCTCAAAATTTTCATACAATGTCATTCTTTGTCCAAGACCTTGGCGAACGCGCTAAAGGGATCATAAAACTGGTATAAAATTTTTATAACTGGCATAAAAGTATAGTAAGAATATTTTAGACCAGTTGGTAAAGTATGTGCATATTATTTTGTTTTAAATTCAATAATTGCTGCTTTCACATATAAAAATTTAAATTTTTAATAGTAAGCTAACTGGTCTAAAAAAGTTTAAGTGTACATTGAACTAAAAGAGTAGTATACGATGTCCAAATTTTTTCGAGATCTGGAAGAGTGACGAATTGAACATAAAATTGGTATAAATGCAATAACTGGCATATTCAATAGAATCTAGAAATTTTTACCAGTTAGATGATAGCCACTTGCCTTAAATTCAACTGAATAACATAGTTATTGGTTTCTCAAGTAAATTTAAATTTTTCGACTCAAATTCTGCATTGTCTATTCTAAGTATGAGCAATGATTCACTCTCTACTGCACTTGTAGCACAGCCGCTATCAATGGCAACATTTTTATATACTTATTTGTCGCTCGAAAGTTTTAAGCCGAAACACAAATAATTGCACCAGGCCGTATCACACCCACACCAATCTAACTGCGGACAAAGAAAACCTCTAAACAAAAACAAAATCATCATTGTTGTTGGTGTTGCTGCACTTTCGCTTTTCGCTGGGGTTGAACTTTTTTTGTTTGCCACCGCCATCAGCGTGTGGTAATGAAGAGGCGTTTTATTGTCTACCCTAGCTAACGAGTGGGGCACGAGTGCATGAGTCATCAAATTCACCAATTTACCCACCATCGCAACGACTTTCGAATTAGTAAACGAAATGAAATTTCAGACAAACCCAGATAATAGATAAGGGAGCGATGCAGTTGATAACGCTGATGAAGTAAAAGTTTTGATGATGTGTTTATTTCTATTTATTGCTGCGTTGTTCTTTTCGTAATTTGTTGTTGTGACAGGGAGACCCTCACAATTAGCGCCAGGCAATTTAATAAGGGTTTTGTGTAGTGCCACAGGGCATTGGGCAAAACTAAATGCACAGTTAAATGGCTGAGGCTGGCTGACTGCTCAAGTGACAGCTGACAATTGCGATGGGTTGCCAGTATGTTAAACTCAGTTAAGATGGAATGTATTTATGAAAATATGTGGGCCCTACTTTTAAGCGCGAAAACTTTCTAGGCTTTGTAGAAAGTGCGGCAAATTAGGCCTAAATCGCCGACAATTAGGAATTATGCGCAGACTTGGTTTCGAAATTGCTGAAAATTTGCTATAATGAGGCAATATCGTGATGCCTATATATGTTTATACATATGTATGTACATTTTTTAAAATCAGAAATTATTCCAACTTTCGCGTAATTGGCGAAATTAAAGCAAATCATCGCATATGTCGGTCTATGGCTGCTGGCAATTTGTTAAAATTACTGCTTAAATACTTCCGTTATGTTGTTAATATGTACATCGACGCTCACATATACATAAGTAAAAACATACGTACATATAAGTATGTGTAAGTACTTGGCTTAGTCTTTACTTTTCCGCCACAAAAAGCCGCGCGCTGACAACTCTACTAAGCAGCTGTACTCTCATATCGAAGTATGTCTGTATACTTCCTTCCATACCGCTTTAAAAAACAAGACAATTACTTTTAAATTAGCATTTTAAAAACGCATTATTCTTCGCATTAATCTTCACTTGTGGCAAGGCAAACAAAAGCTTGGCGCTTATGGCAAAGATGCCGGCGAAAGCTGTGTGCTGCGCATATGAATCTCGTGCTCCAGAAACTCGGACACACATGAACAGCATTAAACATTTAAGCAACTGTTGCTGTTGTTGTTGTCGTTGGTCAACGCACACGATATTGAAGAAAGGTGTGTTTTGCCATATCAAAGCTGGCGACACAGCAGCGTGTGCCAATTTAGCGTTAAAGCCGCTTAAACGCTTTCGTTGCGGCAGTTAAGCGCGCCAGAACAAGAAGTGACGAGCAGAAAACGAGAAATGGACCAGTAAGACGCGCTGCAGAATCATCTTCATCGTCGTCACCGTAATTTACCTCAAAATAAAGGCAATAAGTCGCAAGCGTTGCCATCAAACGCAACAAATCATTGTTTGCGGCGTTAGCAGCAGACGTCGCTGTGGAAAGTGGTCCATGACGAACGACATTATTTTGACGCAATGCCGAAAACGAAGCGTAAAACCGGTTTTAACCCACTTGAAGCATGAAGAGCGTTAAAAATTAGGAAAGTGGGTAATAGGTCTAAGCAGCAGAGGCTGCAGAGAAAAAGCAGCATAACGGTATATTGTCTAATGCTTAACCTGATGCGTTGGTGACAAACAAGAAAATTTGGCTTACAAGAACAAAAAATGAACTCAATAATTATATTTCAACGACGAATTCCGTTTTAAAATCAGTAAAGAGATATCCAATACCAGAAATGAAATGAAGAAAATATGAGAGCTTTTAAGCTCATATTAGATGTAATCTTATTAAATTCTATTGCCAGTTAAAGTTAATGTGGATAAAGGCGCCCAGAAAGCATGTAATAGTTTCGCTTTTCGCAAATGGAGAAGATTTAGGAAAATTAAAATTATATGTACAATATTTGTAAAGAATTATAAAACTTTGTACCAAAATTATAAACCTTTTTTTTTTGTTTGGAAGCATTTTTCAAAAATTATCTTTTATGTTTGGTATAACAAATAAAGAAAAACATTTCAAAAGCTCCTTAAGGATATTGAGCTTATGAGCTTTTAAGCTTCTAAAATATTTTAAAATTTGATCAGGCAATAAATAAAAAAATGTTCAAAAGCTCGTTCAGGGTATTAAACTTTTGAGCTTTTAAGCTTCTAGTAAATTTTATATGGTTCAAATAAAAGCGAAAAACTATTTATTGTTAAATAATTATTTTTAGATTTAAATCTTGGAAACTATTATAAATAAAAAGCTTTTATGTCAGCTTAAAGCTTTAAGCTGCTACGAGCTTTTATTGGTTTGATAAAAATCGGTAAAAAAACATGTTATTACAATTGTTATTGTTGTTGTGGCTTAACGGTAATTTTCTTTCTTTATCTACCAATTTTTTCATATTGAATTTAAAAAAAGCTGTAGCTTTAAAAGCTCGTTCAGGGTTTCAAACTTGTGAGCTTTTCAGCTTCAGTAAAATGTTTTGTTTTTGATCAAACAAATGAAGGAAAAAACATTTAAAAAACTTGTTCGGGGTTTTAAATTTAAGAGCTTTTAAGCTTCTAGGAACTTTTGTATGGTATGCATATATTAAAACGGGAAAAATCTTTTATTATTATTAATATTGTTGTTATGCAATAATTATTTCTTGATTAAACTTCTGAAAACTTTTATTAATAAAAAGCTTTTATGTCAACTTAGAGCTTTAAGCTCCCAAAAATGTTCATTGATTTGATAAAAATCGAAAAAAAACGTATTACTACTATTATTGTTGTCGTCGTTATTTTTTACAGTTATTTTACTACTTAATCCACCATTTTTCCATGTACAAAAGTTTCATATTGTTTTTAAAAGAATGTTGCGGTAGTAGCAAGAAATATTTTCTGAATTTTTCTCTCTCCACGAGAGCGTTTAATGTATTATTGAGCTCAAAAAGTTTATCATTTAAAATTTTTCAAAAGCTTGTCGGACGTTAAAAGCTTGAAAGCTTTCAAACTGCTGGGGTTTTATGTACTTTAGGTAAAATATTCGTAAAACTAAGTTATTAATATTGTTGTTATTAAATAATTTTTTGTTTCAATCCTCAAAGTGTTTTTCTCTACAAAGCTTTTATTTGACGCAGAAATCTTTTGGCATCTCATTTGACATCCTACTCAACAACGACACTTTTATTTAAACAAAATTCATGAATTCAATACTAAAATTAACAAAAACGTGCGTCTACTCTAACTTTATATTACAATTAGCCTGCACAAACCTCAAAATCAACCCCGAAAATGCATTAAGGCGTAAAAAAGTCAAAATTGAAAAGCTCACTAAAGTCGGAACATAACATCGAGTCACTTTAACAACGATTTTACAACCGTCAATAAACAAAAGCTGCACAATTACACAACGGGATGTATTTCCACAGCACTATGTGGCTTGATGAATAGACGGATTCTAAGTCAACAAAAGTCAACAGCCGCTTGAAGGACGCGCAAGTAAAAAAATGCTCATTAATCCCTGACACTTGGAATGTATCACATATGTGACACCCTGTCGCAGACACAAAAGGATGAAAGCAACGCGTGAAAGAAGGGTCGGTACACGATCGAAGCGAGTATTAAACGAGTGCATACGAAATCAGTACGATTTTATTTACATACATTAAAATTCATTTTGGGAGCATGCGATTACAAATGTCGCACTGCGAACAAATGTCAGCGGCGACGATGGGGTGGCTTACATTGTTGTGCTCTGGATTTTGAAAAAGCAAAAAATTTAAATAAAAATAAAAATGAATAAAACACCAAAAAGAATATGCACTTCCATGAAGGAGTTGAAAGGTGGAAGATCAAGTGTGTGGTGACGTGGGTGCAACCCTACAAAGAGTGGACCTAAAGCAAGTCTAAAATTAAATGTAAATGACATTGGCAATGCTGCTTTGGGCGCTTTGAGCGATTTGACTGCTTCGCTATTTTAATGTCGGTGCTACTGCTTCTGAGTTGTCGCTGCTGCCCTCGTCACTCCATATCATTTTGTGGATCAATGCGCCGCGCTGCGAGTTGTTGAGTGATACGCACATGAAAATGGGCGCAAATGCAACGCAAGACGACAAGCAATGACAGCAATGAAGCTGCAATAGCGGCAAGGCATTGCAGTAACGGTAAATTGTAGGCTTGCGTACTGAGGAAGGCAGCGACACATTGACATTCAGTCACGGTACTCAGACATGTGCCATAAAAATGTGACTGCACCACAGCGTACACTGCACACCCTCTCTCTCTCGGCGTGGGGGCGATATAAACGAGCAACTCATCGACATAAATATGCATGAGCATAGGCTTCTCACAATATACATATTCATTCAGAGCGCATCGATTTATTTTCGTGCATTGAAATGATGCGCTCATACACACTCACTTACGCATGTGAACCTCATGTTTCAGTTGATAACCACGTGTAAAATGCACTAGCGACGTATGAATGCTGGACTAGTCGAGATGAGCGTCACAAAGAATACAGAAAGTTGTATAAAATTTCTGTTCGGTACTTATTTAAGCCAGAGAGAGAGATATATATGAAACAAAAGAGCTCTTACCCTCATGTTGTCATTGCTGAGTCTTTAGTATCTCTTTTACTTTACATTTTTACTTTATTTCATGATAAGTCTGTGGTGTTAGTCAAGCGCTTTTTTTCTCGCCTGTCTAAAAGTTTCAGCTTTTAAATTTTCAAATTGTTGGAAAATTATATCAAATTGTTCATTACAATGCTTAATTATCCCTTGCTATCTCTCTCTTTCATGCATCAGCATATTTTCCATAGAAGTTCTCAGAGCAATCCGAGAGCAAGCTTTTCATTCATCTAATGTTTTCAGCTTTTGGTAATGGAATATGTTGACAAATATTTTACTCTTGTTCAGTTCAATGCTCCATTAGCTCGCACTCTAGCTTTATGTCTTCACAATTTCTTTGAAAATAGTTCTCAGAATACTTCCAAATAGTCATCAAGCGTTAGTTTTTCGATTGTCAAAGGTTTTCAGCTTTTCATGTTAGGATATTTTACAAAATTTTATATTTTTACTAAAAATTTAAGCCTAATCAATTAGCTTGCTTTATATTCCTGTTACTTTAACCTCTTAATACTTTTCTCCACACGCATCAAAACTCTACTTACATTACTCTCCACAACTAGTTTTCTATGCAGCTGTTCGAACTCATTTTGTAGCCACTACACCTACCACTGGGTATCATATTTCTTTATTTTGTTTATGCATACGCCTTATAGGTGGCCATAATTTTGGAAATTATGACCGAATTGTAATACTATGTGCTTAGAAGCTAAGCAAGCGTTGGCCTCGAAGTGCAGGCGGTGAGGCGTCAATGGAAATTCGAATGCGTTTTTAGTACGTGTCACAAAACTCAATGATAGACGTTCTTAGAAATAGATATACCTACATATATATTGTCAGCTGAAATGCAAAACAACTTAACATCAAGAAAATCGAAATAGAGTTTTTGTTGCTTTCGATTCACTGCAACATATATAATACATATATGTAATACCTGAGATATAACCGATATATAACCATTTTATAACCAATATATAACCGTTCTATAACCAAAATATAATCATTTTATAACCAAAACCCAAATTTTGTTTCAATGTGAGTGATTTCTATGTATCGTTTTTCTTTCGCTTGTAAACTTATGAAAAGTGATGTTGCGTTGTTTTGCATTTTAAATGACGACATATGTATGTATATATGAAAATATATTTTAGATATTACGTGATTTAGTCCTTCTCTTCTTTTGTTTATTCTTTTTTTTTGGTTTTTATTTCAATGCAGTGCTAACACATTTGGTAACTTTAAAAATATATTACGCACATCACGCTTGCCACAACGGCAGTAACTAATAAACAAAATTTGTAATCACGTGCGTGCCTTTCGTAATGCGTTGTGGGCCTCTTTTTTACGCCTAAAATAAAGTTGTTTGCCTGCAAGTTTCGCGTGAGAAGTGTCAGCCGAAAAGGAGTAATTTTGGACGAGTGACAGGCACAGTTGTTGGAGTTGTTGGCACTGACATGATTTATGAGCGTGTGCTATTTTCGGCCGCCAAGGCATGACATGCCACAAATACACTAAAAATATTATGTACTACTACCTATAAAATATACGAAAAAGTTTAAGAAGTGCAACAAACGAATTGGAATCAGAAGTTATAGAAGAAACGTAAAGGAGACCAAAGCACGACATGTCTAGCATAAAAAGTTGCTGCGTGAAAGTTTTAACAACAAAATGTAACTTTTTTCAATAGAAATAATTTTTTTTAACAAATTTCAAACCAAAAAAAATGTCTAAAGAAGCAGCAACAGTGCAAAAGTTTGACTTATGCACTTTTTAAAATTACTTTTAACAATAAAAAACGCATTTTGTTTCAAAACACTGAAAATTTCATTCAAAAAGTAAACTGAATGCGCCTAAAAACGCGCTACAAACGACGTCTTAATATGCGACAGCGCTACTTTTTGCTTTTTGTTGTAATTACAACATTGTCGCTTGCGGTCACAAGGCTGAAATAAATATTAAATACGCAGTGACTGCGAATATCGCTGCAAAGTGGCACTACTCGCTTGTGGCTTGCGCTTGCCACAAAAATAACTTCCAGCTGTGCGCCAAACATCAAGCGCAATAATTGAAGAAGCAAAATTTCACTCGAAATCAAGAGCGAAAAGGCGCAAAAGCATATTGCCAGCGCCGTTCGTATTTGCTCTATTTAAAAATGTATGAAAATTGCGACATCGGCGCAATAGTATTTACAAAAACACCCTACCAGCGCTGGTGGCATTAGCGGAATTCGCTGAAATATTGCGGAAAACACACGCAGCAAAAGTCCAAGTAACTTATCTCGCATTATTTCGTGCCTCCCTTGTGTCACATATACCACCACACAGTTGTTGAGTGCACTGTGTGACTAATTTTAAATGCACAAACGGTACCCCCACACCTCACCGCGCCTTTGCGCTCTCTAGCAGCGGCGAGATTTACAACTGTTTATCGCTCCCCTTTAACGATTTGTGGGCATTTGGTCGCCAAATAAAGTGGAGTAAAGTGAAATGAGAGATTAAGCCACAACACCACAAAGCACTCGGCGGCATTATTTTGGATTAGCTTTGGCGAGTAATTTTCGTGGTTTAGCAATAGTCTATGTATAATATAATATTATATTATGCGTAATAATAATATTTAAATAGCAAACTGTGTAATGTAGCATTTGCTAGTTATGTGTGTGCCAACTGCTTAATGTGTGGTTAGTATGAAATGTTGTGAAATGTGTTGAAATTTTGTTCGAAAACATAAACTGTTTATGATATTAAATGTTAATTTGGAGTCATAGGAAGAGCGATTTTGCATAATAGAGTCGTTTTACTTTAATTACTCTCTTTACAGACTTTTTAATTATTAGTGTGTTGTTTGCGGAACTTGTTTGGGAAGTTTAGATGAAAAATAAGTTGAAAAAAATATTTAAAAAAAATTAAATTATTAGCGAAATCAAGAAATAAAATATAAGCAAGAAATTTATATCTTTTTTTTCAATTTAAATTTAAAAAAATTGAAAAAAAAAAATTAAAAAATTAAAATTTTTTTTAATTAAAAAA